>NW_007377499.1:31119-52234 GCF_000475195.1 Diaphorina citri
GGGACTGTCTAATTTACCGACCTGAGGAAATCACTCCTCCTGGGCTTACGGTGAAGAAATTTTTACCGGCCAACAATGTGATACAATTTCCATGATGTGTTTACGTTACAGGTCAACAGAAAGCTGAGGAGGAAGTCACCTCAGGTCTTGCACGGTTAAACCTTTCTTCCAAAACCATTTCTAGTCCTAAGAAATCAAATGTCGATCTTCCACCAGAAAATCTTCCAGTAGAAATGTCGTACACTACAAAACCAAGCAATCGAAAGATTCGACATTACAAGTACATTCCTCTTGAGCCACAAATAGATGAAATTCTCTCCCGAGGACAAGAAGATATTTACCGTAATGTGGTCAAAGGCAACTATAAATCTCCAGTACATCATCTGAACGTTCACTTCAAACTATTGAGAGAAGACTTCATAGCACCACTGCGGGAAGGTAAGTCAAATATTTTTTCTAGAAAAGGTCATGGGTATTAGGTGAACCTTTTGATGTTTACACTGCAGTGAAATGTAACCTCTGTAGTGTTAAACTTGTGAGTAGCACGGGCGGAGATTCAATTTGAAAAATTACTTTATTAGCTTTTAGGTAGCACTTATTCCTTGTAAGCGCTAGGTCGAGGGTTCGATTCCCGCCCGGGGTAAACTTTATTCCAAACAGATGAATTTCATTCTCGGTACAGCGATCACTATGGTAGGTACTATTACAAGCAGATAAAGGTCTAATACCTTCTATAATGCTGTGACATTAACTACATGTACAACTGCAATTCAGTTTTGTGATATTCCTTGGGTAAAGGGCGTACTTGACATCTCTCTATCTATCATCTCAATCCAAGGATTGGTTGGCAACTCTTCTCCATGCTTCTCTGTCTTGGGTTAATCTCTTCAGCTCACTGTAGGACTATTTTTTCTAGAAAAGGTCATGGGTATTAGGCTATTAGTATTGGGTGAACCTTTTGATGTTTACACTGCAGTGAAATGTAACCTCTGTAGTGTTAAACTTGTGAGTAGCACGGGCGGAGATCCAATTTGAAAAATTACTTTATTAGCTTTTAGGTAGCACGTATTCCTTGTAAGCGCTAGGTCGAGGGTTCGATTCCCGCCCGGGGTAAACTTTATTCCAAACAGATGAATTTCATTCTCGGTACAGCGATCACTGTGGTTACCTGTGGTACTATTACAAGCAGATAAAGGTCTAATACCTTGTATAATGCTGTGACATTAACTACATGTACAACTGCAATTCAGTTTTGTGATATTCCATGGGTAAAGGGCGTACTTGACATCTCTCTATCTATCATCTCAATTCAAGGATTGGTTGGCAACTCTTCTCCATACTTCTCTGTCTTGGGTTAATCTCTTCAGCTCACTGTAGGAATCTGTGCCAGCATACTCCATGATCTGCTCCATGAAGCTCATGCGGGGCCTTCCTCTTCCTTTTTTTCCTTCTCTTCTTCCTTCAATGATGTTGACTACGACATATCTTGACATAAGTAAACGTCATCAACTGTTTTTCTCATACTGTAGATGGGAAACTGAGAAATTAATTCGATTGTTGAAAATAAATTTCTTCTTTTCAAGGAAAGTTGTTATGCCTGTATATATGCCCGATCCATTTGTGTCTTCTTTGTTCCAAAAGAAGTAATGGAAATACAAAAAAATAAAAAAGTTTGGAAAAATAATTCTTGGATTTTAAAACGTGTGTCCATCCCCATCCCGTAGTTTGCCTCTCATCAGATGGGCGAGAAGAGACAAAACAATACCTCCCTCCCATTTAAGCAACACAAGAATACCAGAAAGTAACGTGTTGAAATGTCTATTTGAAAACTTGGCCTCGTACTAATACAGCTCTAGTACAATTTATTCCTTACTAATACATACAGCTCTATAGTACACTTTATTCCTCCACTAATACATACAGCTCTAGTACACTTTATTCCTCCAAACAGGTGGACAACTATCGGGACTTTCACCCGGAACGACCCCACCTGCATCGGAACATGATCATCATACCTAGTGATATTTCAGGTGTTGTACATCAGGAAACACATAGTGTTTAGTAACTGTACAATGATGTAGATTATAGAAAATCCATCATATTGTGAAAAGTGAACTACCTAGTCTATGGTCAAGTGATACTTTCTGTATAGGGTTGAATGTTGAAGCGGCAGGTAATATTTAGTTAAGTAATGAGTAATGAGTCATGGGTCGTAACCCATTCGTAGGGAATGAGTTTTTTCTTGAATAAACCAAGCTAGTGGAATAGAATGCCACGGATCCAACATATCCTTTCGCATTCGCAGCCTTAAACGTCTGTGGCACTCGACTACAGTAACACCTGTTCACACTGTACGAATATTTCTTTGTCCGAAAAGTTACAATTTTTTCGAATTTTTCTTCGTTGGCAATGTGAACACACTAATTCATTATTTTGTACATATATGCCTCTTGTACATATATGCCTCGAGGTCACTTCTTTCTGTTCCCTGAAATTTACCTATCGGACCAAAATGTGATTTTATTTAGTTAATGTGATTTCTCAATTATTTAGCCTTAAGATACCATGTTTTTTACTTTATTTAGTTAGTTTTATATTCTAGTAATCTAGTTGTATCTACTTAGTTGTTAAGAGAAGAGTATTTCTATAGTGGATCATTTTTATTTTACCTTTATTTTTTTGTTGAAATTCCCAATTCGGGTAACTGTGAGATATTGTTCTTCCTATATGAAGTAACGTATGATGGTCGGGACCTAAGTCTCAGGTTAATCTTGGGTTTAAATTGAACTATTGGATTAAACTATCTGATTGGTTGATTTTATAATATTTCAATTAAAATTTAGCCCATCAGACCCATATGAAGTAACGTATGATGGTCGGGACCAAAGTCTCAGGTTAATCTTGGGTTTAAATTGAACTATTGGATTAAACTATCTGATTGGTTGATTTTAAAATAATTCAATTAAAATTTAGCCCATCAGAAAAAAAAACTTTAAACGACGTTTAAAGTTAAATTATCGATGGCCGGGTCCACAAAGTGAGTTCTGTTCTTCCCATATGAAGTAACGTATGATGGTCGGGACCTAAGTCTCAAGTTAATCTTGGGTTTAAATTGAACTATTGGATTAAACTATCTGATTGGTTGATTTTATAATATTTCAATTAAAATTTAGCCCATCAGAAAAAAAAAACTTTAAACGACGTTTAAAGTTAAATTATGGCCGGGTCCACAAAGTGAGTTTAAACTGGGTTTAAGTTTAATTTTGGATTAATCAGATAGCCAATCAGATCGCTTAACCCGAGAGTTTAGCTTAAACGGAGTTTAATCCAATTTGGTGGGCCCGACCATAAAAAGGGTTTACACTTGTGTTGGAAATGTTGGATGATAATGTTGTATGACAATGTATCCTAAATGTAGACGTGCTAAGAAATGGTCGTAGGGTTTACACTTGTGTTGGAAATGTTGGATGATAATGTTGTATGACAATGTATCCTAAATGTAGACGTGCTAAGAAATGGTCGTATCACGTCCACATTTAGGAAACATTATCGTCCGACTTTCCTAATAAAATGTGTAGATTTGTAGAACGATATTGCTGTTAACAGCCCATTCACACACCGTTTCTTTCCGGTTGTGTGATCCTTTTTCTTTTTTTCATCGGTCGTCTAACTTTGACTTAGGCTTGTCACACATTGGAAACGTAGTCGCCTGAAAAACAACAAGCAGGGCCCGTCCTCCGGGAATTTTTTAGCCCGTAGTGATTAGAGAAAATCAGTACCTACATACCTAATTTGTTTAATATTCAGTTTATTATTATTCTTGATTTGATTTTTTGATTTTACTTTCATGTAATGATTTAAAAGACCTACATACCTAATTTGTTTAATATTCAGTTTATTATTATTATTCTTGATTTGATTTTACTTTCATGTAATGATTTAAAATCAAAGTACCTACGTACCTACATACCTAATTTGTTTAATATTCAATTTATTATTATTCTTGATTTGATTTTTTGATTTTACTTTCATGTAATGATTTAAAAATTTTAAAATCAAGACTAGAGCCCGTTCTCCCTTTATTCCCAATATAATGTTTAAGTCACCCATCCATTTATTGGCCTTTCTCGGCGTAGCTTAACACAGGTGACGCTAAAACCGGTCTTAAATTATCGACTGAAGTGTTATCTAAAACTTTCTCGCTTTGAGTTCATAAGTCGTCGCGACAAATTTCAAGATCAGAGCTCATTTGTGTGAAAAATGCCCCCCAAAACCAGTTTTTTGGCTTTATGGTTTTCTGGACAAAATTTGCACCACCACTTTCGTGTTCCTGGTAAAAAGACCTTTAAATTTGATTTTTGACTTTATGGTTTTCTGGACAAAATTTGCACCACCATTTTCGTGTTCCTGGTAAAAAGACCTTTAATTTGATACATAGGTCGACTAGGTTTGGATAAGTCCTTCTATGGGGACAGACAGACTGACTGACTGACAGACAGACAGACCGACACCGAAGCGAATACGTAGGTCGACCAGGTTTGGATAAGTCCTTCTATGGGCACAGACAGACAGACGACACCGAAGCGAATACAATAGTCCGTCCAAGGTCGACTAGGTTTGGATAAGTCCTTCTATGGGGTCAGACAAACAGACGACACCGAAGCGAATAAAATAGCCCGTGCCTTATACTAGGGTTGCCAGACGTCCCGTATTTCCCGGGACGTCCCGTATTTTGGGCACTTTTCAAAATGTCCCGTACGGGACACGCGTGTCCCGTATTTTCCACAGTTTCACCTCTCCCCCGGTAATTAATCTTTACCAATGTAACAAATTAAAATTTTCTATGAGAAAATTAAAATTTTCCAAAAAATATGAGAAGTGAATAATTTTTAATTTCTAATTTCATTAATAAATCTGAAGAAAAAACAGTTGATTTTTAAAAATTGAGTGTTTTTTTTTTTTTCTTCTTCTTCCAAAAATTAAGTAATGTTCATAATAATGTTGGTTTCCTAAAGACTGTGAACCGGGTGTGTGTAGCATTATCCAGAGCCAAGCAAGGTCTCTTCATCATGGGCAATATGAAGTGTCTATCAGCAGATAGTCAACTGTGGCAAGAGATCAAGAACAAACTGGTAACTCGTCGTTCTATCAATGAAAGCTTCAGACTCCAATGTAACAAACATAGAGCTGTCACCATCATACGTGCTGTGGAAGACTTCGAAGCTTGCTGCTGTTTGACAGTGTAGAGGAATTGAGAACGATCGAATTCCTAGGAAATGAATCCACTGCATTTTTGATCCCCCAGTGGTATACGGTATTTAGAATAGTATCATATTTTCATACTTTTAATAATACTTATGCCTGTTTTATTCGAAAATTCTGTAAGTGCAACTACTGTAATTATCGTACCAAAACTAATCCAAGTATCAAATCCACCGTGTGATATATAAAAACCAGTGTTTCCAAGAGTAGTGACTCAAGCATGTATCAAACACCTATACTTACGAATTGGTGATTCTCATGATTTTTTTTTATTATCTCAGAAAAAACTATAAAAATTAAAAAAAATATTGAGACTAAAACGAAGAAAAGTGATCTGGCAACCCTACCTTATACCTTTTTTTATTACTATCGTAATAATAAAGGAAGGACGGACTAAAAAGTCGCGTGACTAAGTTTCTATTGTGCGACAGGCCTAGTCTGCCAACCACTGGACACCGATAAGGTCGGGGGCCACAAAGTGAGTTTGAACTCCGTTCAAGTTTTAATCTCGGTTTAAGCAATCTGTTGATTAAAAAAAAAGTGGATTTCACCAACAACTTAATGGAGAGATTTACCTAATCGGAGAATTTTCAATGATAAAAGAAAGGAGTTTTTATGATCCAAAGACGAGTTTTTAAAATCTCTTCCTTTTTAGATCCTAATCAGAGAATTTTCAATGATAAAAAAAAGGAGTTTTTATGATCCAAAGACGAGTTTTTAAAAACTCCTCCTTTTTAGATTTTATTAAAATATCTTTTTGGATGATTAAAAATTCTCCCATTAGTTAAATCTCTCATTAAGTCGTTGATGAAATCCGCTATCAGCCAATCAGATCGCTTAAACGGAGATTAAACTCACATTGTGGCCCCGGACCTAAAAAACGGATTACACCAGCGGAAGAAATAATAACGTAAAGTGTGAACCGTTGCGGGTGATGAGATTAGATTAAGATGGTTTATATTATTAATTCAATTATTATTACCTAGGTACATACATAATTATTTAAATAATTGTGATCGGTATTCCATATTTTAATAATAGTTGTCAATTATCGGCTGTCCTGTGAAGTTTGTTATAAACATAAACATTGTTATAAACAAACTTCATTTGAATTTACTGGCGTGCCTTTTCTATTTGTCTTCACGTTGAAATTAATAAAATAAAATTATTGTTATTACGAGTAAAACAAAGTACAATAAAATTTCTTATTATTTTTTTACTTTGATAAAATTGAGTATTTTGATGTTTTTTTTTTGCTTTTAATTTTCCAGCTAATGATGCCTTCGCAAAATTCTGGTCTATTTACTAGATAAAAAAAAAAAAAAAAAAAAAAAAAAAAATGTCCGATAGAGGGAACTGTAACAACGGAGGCCTTATCGTCCTGAAATCGAAGAGAGGAAGACACGATAGGAGAAAGCCAGCCGTTCTGAGAACAAACCTTATCCGTGTAGGATAAACTTCTCCTCGGGCGGGAATCGAACCCGGGACCTAGCGCTTGCAAGACAGACGCGCTACCCTCCAAGCTAACTAGACTGGCCTCAAGGAATCAATCAAGCACAAAAAAAAAAAATAATAATAATAGGTATCTAGAAAAAAATTTTGCTTAAAATGTTTTTGAACAATAATAGGTATCTACTGCCAAATTTCATCAAAACCAGACAGCAGGCAGACAAACTGACCCGTCTCGGTGGTTAAAAGCACGCCTAGTAAACAAGGTCCCATCTACGGCATGGAATTTTTCTTCAATAACCACGTGGTTGTCCATAATGCATAGAGTTCCCCACATGTTCCCCAATGAGAGAGGTAATGAAAAGTAAAAAACCTCACGCGCGCACATTTGTATCGAAGTGTGGAAGAGGCTTTTTGTTTACATTTTGACCCACGAAAATTTAAAAATTTGAAATGTGTTCAATTTTTAAAAAAATAAAAGAATTTTTTATCAGTGCCTTTTTATTTTATTATCATTATTTTTTTTATTTGTATTAAAAAAAATTAATTTATTCTCGATTTTGATTGTTTCATTAAGTAAACCTAGCTATTATTTCAGAATTCAGATGACTGCGCGTAGGTTTACATCATTGCCAGGTACCAAGGTATCAGCAGTGAGGTCCCTACTTCTAACATCAACCGGTATCATAACATTGGACCCAATAATAGGTTAGTACAAGAGTATCCAAGTCATTATTGCTCTCCAGTGTTAGTTCTAAAGCTAAGCCTTGTAAGCACTGGGTTGTGGGTTTGATTCTGTCGGCACATTATTGCTGAAATGGTCACCCAACCAGATAGCCACAACACTTGGCCTCTATTGTAGTGATTTAATTATGTATAAGGCTAGCCACTTACACCACAACTGTAACAATCTGTGGTCTGTCAGACAGTCAGAATGTGTGTGGTAGGAAAAACTTCAGACCTAGGTCTCTCAGACAGTCTGACCTACCTATACATGTCTGAAGCTTTTTCCGTCACACGTGTTTCAACTGTTGAGTGGCCAGCATAAAGGAATATCTATCTGTAATATACCTGTCTTTTTATCTTGATTTCAGGTGGAGGTATACCTGTTGGAACAATTGCTCTCCTAGGTACGTAAGAAAGAAGAATGACTAAATAGCTAGGTGATCTGTACAGGGCTGTATTTAGGGGGCTGTATTCATTTTCATAAGTAGGTCTGTACTCAAAATGAGTTGAAATTGAAAGTGGCCGAAATCTTTTTAATCTAGGTAAGTAGATATGTACATACCCAGTTGTTTTTTGTTTTTAATTGCCCAGACCAAAATACTAATATAAAGACAAATTATTTCAAGAAGCTGAATAAGTTAAGTATTAATTTCCTTATAATATCTTGGTTTTCTCCTTGCAGAGGAAGATGAAGGCAGTACCTATGCAAAACTCATGCTCAAATCATTTCTCTCTGCTGGTCTGTCATGTGGACATCCATTGTTCATAGCCACACAAAAATGTTCACCTCAAAATCTTGTAAGTTTGCCTTGTATGCAATTCCCAATCCTCCCTCTTTCCTAGAGGTTTGATAGAGAAATCATAAAAACCACACAATCCATTTTTGGATTTAGAGCAAAAGAATGAAGGCAGTACCTATGCAAAACTCATGCTGAAATCATTTCTCTCTGCTGGTCTGTCATGTGGACATCCGTTGTTCATAGCCACACAAAAATGTTCACCTCAAAATCTTGTAAGTTTGCCTTGTCTGCAATTCCCAATCCTCCCTCTTTCCTAGAGGTTTGATAGAGAAATCATAAAAACCACACAATCCATTTTTGGATTTAGAGCAAAAGAGTTGTTCATAGCCACACTAAAATGTTCACCTCAAAATCTTGTAAGTTTGCCTTGTATGCAATTCCCAATCCTCCCTCTTTCCTAGAGGTTTGATGGAGAAATCATAAAAACCACACAATCCATTTTTGGATTTAGAGCAAAAGAAATTTTGGTACTAGTTCAGAAGCCACAACAATGAAAAATTGCTACAAAAAGGAGCTGTCACAAATGAGCAGTGACTAGTGTTATTATAGGGTTAGGTTGAATACAAAAAGGAGCAGTGACCACTGCTATTATAGGGTTAGGTTGAATGCAAAAAGAAGCAGTGACCAGTCTTACTATAGAGTTAGGTTAAACACAGAAAGTAGCTTTTTTTTTCATTGTCATGGCTCCTGAATCATTACCAAAAAATTTAATAGGGACTTCTGTGGGACTCACAAAAGCCTAAATGGAAGTAGGTAGTAATAATAAAAAAATGGCAAGTTAAAACTTACACCTCATTTTTTGTCACTTTTTCAGGCTAAAGAACTCATGCCCCCAGTGGAAGATTCAGCTCCAGATCACACCAAGTCTAGACATAGTGAGACCAATGACGAACTGAAGATTGCTTGGAGATATCAGAACACACCCCAGATGGACTCAACATGCAATTCATATTCTTCATCATCATACAATCAAGTGTATGATTTATCACAAACTGTTAGTGAGGAAACATTGGCTAAAGCAGACATACATTATTTTCCGGAATCAGTTGATAAAAGTACGAGTACTTGATGGTTTTTTGCTCACTTGCAGGCATCATTAGTGTAATGCATTTGTGCACATGCGTTTCTGCACATTTATTGTATTGTGACATCACAACTGTTTTAACTTTTGCTTTCAAATGGCAAAATAATACTAGGTACCTAATAATAATTTTTGACCTTTTAAAGACACTTTTTCGAATTTCAGATTTGTATTTTTCACAACTTTTTACGTAGAAATCGAGCTTTTTACATAGAATTTCACAATTTTTTACCCAAATGCATATCCTCTATTAATTTCTTTTGCTTCCTCAGATCAATTTACCTATGAAGAGCTGTACAGTGCCATCAGCAATCTAATCTCAGACCGTCATCATGTGGATCGTCCTACATTGAAAACAGTCCTTAGGATTGGCATACAGGGGATAGGCACGGAATTATGGAGCGGGAACATTGTGCTGTTCCTGTATAAACTGAGCAACCTCATACGAAACTCCTACGCCTGTGTGTTTATAACACTTGCCACTTCTTGTATGGTAAGTGGTGAGGGGAAGTAGAAGGATTATTTGTGAATTTATATGTTTAACACATAGGTAGCCTTTTCACAACTTTTGTGGATTCCTAATTCCTTTGCAATCAATTTCCATCTTTCAATCATCTTTTTACACTGGTAATGCTGCCACTGGTCGCTACTCGATTAAAGTAGCTACTCACTTGGCCTCACGAGGCTGAGTGTATTCCGAACTCCAAACACAGAGCCTAAAAAACTTCGACATCGCCGGAAATCGAACCCGGGACATCCGGAGTGCAAGCCTAGTGTGATACCCACTCGGGCAAGGAGGCTACTAATATTTGTTACTATTTTAAAATACATATATGTATATTTTGCTCACTTGCAGGCATCATTAGTGTAATGCATTTGTGCACATGCGTTTCTGCACATGTATTGTATTGTGACATCACAACTGTTTTAACTTTTGCTTTCAAATGGCAAAATAATACTACCTAATAATAATAATTTTTGACCTTTTAAAGACACTTTTTCGAATTTCAGATTTGTATTTTTCACAACTTTTTACGTAGAATCTCACAATTTTTTTTAGCCAAATGCATATCCTCTATTAATTTCTTTTGCTTCCTCAGATCAATTTACCTATGAAGAGCTGTACAGTGCCATCAGCAATCTAATTTCAGACCGTCATCATGTGGATCGTCCTACATTGAAAACAGTCCTTAGGATTGGCATACAGGGCTTAGGTACGGAATTATGGAGCGGAAATATTGTGCTGTTCTTGTATAAACTGAGCAATCTCATACGAAACTCCTACGCCTGTGTGTTTATAACACTTGCCACTTCTTGTATGGTAAGTGGTGAAGGAAAGTAGAAGGATTATTTGTGAATTTATATGTTTAACACATAGGTAGCCTTTTCACAACTTTTGTGGATATCACAACATTCCTAAGTGCTTCCTTTGCAATCAATTTCTATCTTTCAATCATCTTTTTACACCGGTAATGCTGCCACTGGTCGCTACTCGATTAAAGTAGCTACTCACTTGGCCTCACGAGGCTGAGTGATCCCCGAACTCCACAGAGCCGAAAAAACTTCGACATCGCCGGGAATCGAACCCGGGACATCCGGAGTGCAATCCTAGTGTGATACCCACTCGGCCACGGGGGTTGCTTTAAAAAAATATATATTTATTTAATAACATTAAAAAAAAATCAAATCCCGTTCCTGTATTCCTGTCTTATTTTCACAGGAACCCGAGATCGTATCTCGATGCGAACACCTAAGTGATCTTGCTCTGAGGCTGGACACTCTTAGCTCGGGTGACCGGGACCACTATTTGAACGAGTACCATGGCTTGTTTCACATTGGTAAACAGTGCAGTTTGAACAGTCTGGGGGTTCATATCCCGGATAGTAACGATTGGGGGTTCAGACTGAAACGCAGGCGATTCATTATTGAGGTAAGTAGAACTAACCTTTTTTTATACTGCCAGAATGAGACTGAAAACTCCCTTTATTTTACGGAGTGTTTCGGCATTTTCATTTCAATACTTACGTCTTTAAAACCCATCAGTCTTCTTTTTCTTCGCCTTTTCCCGTGTACAGACGAGGTTGGCGTTTTTCGTCAGACTCTTAATCAACCCCAAATGAGGTGATTGCTTTAGGCTGACTTTTGGTTTTGACTACAAATTTTACGAGTAGATGCCCTTCGCCCTTTAAAACCCACCAGTACTTAAACTGAAATAATTTCCCATTTCAGAAACTTCACCTTCCTCCCGAGCTGCAGGATTCTAAACAGAGAGAACAAGATGACTCTGTCCCTAGCATATCTTGTGGTACAGGTAGCAAACGATCCTCTGCCCTGGACTTTTGAAATAGAATCCTGTGATATTATACCTTAAGAGAAAAAAAACTTACAACAATGGCTCAATTTCGCTTTCTCCTTGAAAAGAAAAACTTCAAAAGAAAAACTCGTTGTTATTTGATCGCAATCTGTTTCGAGGTATGTAATAATCAATTAATCATGTACCTATTTATTCGAATACAAAGTGTAATAAATCAGTTGAAAAATAATCATGATGATATCTCCATTACCTATCCATCGAGATACACGAATTTTTTTTAATGAAATACTGCAAATACTTTTCAATGAAAATGAAAAACTTTAAATCTGTTTTCCTTAAACTCGATTTTCGTTTTTATACCTACTCGTTGAATAAAACCCTTCTTGCATTAACCTGAATATTCTGAAAATTTATTTAAAAAGTAAAAAAATAGTTGTTTTATATGGAGTAATGAAATTACAATACTACAGATTCCAGTCTGTAGAGTGAAATGTTACCAGTAGGCTAAGTTGGACTAAAGCTATTTTTTTTTTTTTTTTTTTTTTTTTTTTTTTTTTTTTTTTTTAAAACTGACCTGATTCTATCATTATGACTGTCTTTAAATAACTAAATACCTAGATACTGAATCCCTACTTACCTAAAGTAGGTTTTAGGTAGGTAGATGGTGGGTTTTTTTTTTTTTTTTTAATTTCTTAGAGAGACTTGTAAAAAATTAAAAATACACCTATCTATAAAATGATTTATTTACAAATGTACATCATTACAAATTATTTTGATTTTTTTTTCTTCTCATAGTAAGTGCATATGGTATGCGTACATACTAGCAGATTGCCTGTGCTTCAACACGGAAAATTGATCACAGTTCGAGATCGGTTTAGATTTCGACCGAAAAATCCTCTCTATTTATCATATAGAACATAATATTTTTTTATGCTCATTTCTTTATTTCCTAATTATTAGGAATATTCCTAACAAATTTCAGCTTTCTATGTGTTAGGGTTCTGGAGATAGAGTGATCAGTCTGTGAGTGAATGGATCTCGCTTTTATATACAAAATGATCCAGTTTTCATAGTCAACATTGCTAAACCAATGAGGTTCCGCTTTGGACGTCCACACCATATCCACACTTGCTCCACAAAGCGGAATCTCACAATCTCATTGGTTCAGCCATGTTTGACTATGAAAACAAGTCACATAAAAGGAATTTTAATTGTGTTAAGCATTAACGCTTGTCACAAATGTCGTTTCCTGCTTAATGCACTACGCTAAATTTTATGGCTTGACTTGGACTCGAACCACCAACCTCCAGATCCGAAGTCCACCGCTCTAACCACTACACCACTGAGGTTGGTAAAACAAGTCACATAAGCGAATACGGCTTTGTTTTCAGTACAGTAGTGACGTCACAGTGCTCAAATTGACCTCGGAATATTTCGTGTAGTAAAATGGCACAACGTTCACTTCGGGTGTGTTCGTAGCCACGCCCCCTTCCTCTCTCCTCCTCCGCCTTCTCCTCCTCCCGGAATACTTCGTGTAGTAGAATGGCACAACGTTCACTTCGGGTGTGTTCGTAGCCACGCCCCCTTCCTCTCTCCTCCTCCGCCTTCTCCTCCTCCTCCCCCTCCTCTGCTACTTGCTACTCTGGCGGGTACAGGATAGAATGATGACGAATAGAAGTAACAGCTGGATGGAAAGCTTGATGAGCCCTGCTAGCAGTAGGAGACTGGTTTGGTGGCGTAGCCAGAGAACGAGTGGTTCTAGACATCCCTGCAATAGGAGAGAAAAAAAAAATAGATCAATAGATACACTCACTCCGATGACGTATGAGGGATATGTGAATCCCGTGCCGACCAGACTGCTTGCCTCCAAACAGACCTGTGCAGAGTACTCATAGGTATGTGTGGAACTATGGTCCAGTGAACTTACGAGAATGGAAATTCATTAGAATATAAAGTTATATAGGGTGGCTCATCTGAGGATTCCCTACTGAATGTGTACCTGTATGTACAGGGTGGCTTATAGCTGAGGTGTGAGGGAAATGTATTCAGCTAGGTAGAGGGGATGTCTCTGCTATTGGTACTTATAATAACACTATCTCTATTTCGATCAGTTACCAACCACACTCAACGTAGCTTAACTTTATTGATCCCTCGGAAACTTGTGCATTCAAACTGCTATTACCGCTCCGCGCTTCTGACTATGAGCGATTTTTGTGCATTCCGAAAAGTCATAAAACTGTTCTTCGTCCAAGCAGGGTGATTTAGGTACCTAAATAGGGTGTTTCTCAATTACTTTGCAACCCGAAAGGAGGTGGTGTTAGAGGTCAAGTGGTCAAGGGCTTCAAAAAAGTCAAATACCAAAATCCTGAATTCCCCAGCATTCTTAGCACATTGCATACTTTGTTAAAAATACGGCTGACATTAGATTTTGTGTCTGATAAAGTGGTACATCCGGCGGAACGGTTAGGGGTGGGCACCTATGTACTAGGTTTTAGATAGTTGATGTACCTCCCTAATTAAGGTACCTCCCTAATTAATTCACGTCATCTATCCCCACCCCATTTCAGGTAAGATGGACATAGCGTTCGGTTGGTTCTCCTATGCAGATCCCTATCTGAACCCTGGTGTACGGTTAGGTCGTCCTACTAGTATTGATTGGATATCACCGTGCGCCCCACAGCGTGAGCTTGAGAGAGTGAGGTACCGTCAGTGATCTATTGGGAACTAGTGCATTTAACACAACGTGATACTGGCGCTGGCATTTATTTTTGTTTGACACTTTGGTGTTATTCTGATTTTATTCAACATTTTGGCAGAACCTCTTACCTCTATATATCTCGCCAGGATATAGTTATCCGGCTGTTTGTCCTGACACAGGGTCTCATTGAGTGGCTGAGGATCCAGGAAGGACTGGTCCGGATTTTTAGGGTCCGGATGGCAACAGGACAGAGGTACGAGGAGATTGGGTGCTGCTAGTTCTCGTAGTCGCCACCAGGAGGTCATGAAATCCTTTCCACTGTTGATACCACAACATTCGAACTGAAATCAAACATTAAATCAATCACCTCAATACTAGTAGCTCTGTGGACGGTAGACCTCATTCAGAAGAAGAGCCCTTTTACACCCCCGAAAGGACCGAATTTCATCAAAATCGAACCAATCGTTCCACAGTTTTTCGTGAATCAAACAACCAGACTAACCTATTTAAGAATAATCTTCGTTGAAACTTCGAATTTTCGTTCGTGATTTGGTCCAAGTTTGTGATTCGTTCGTAATTTATAGGTTGTGTAAGGTCCAATTTATCAAAAGAAAGGTTTACAACTTTACAAGAATGCTATCAAATCAGTGATATTTGTTGAATATATTGAACCGACAAATGAACTTGTGATTTATGTATGAAGCAATAGCACACGATTTCGAAAATCTTGTCACTTGTCCTGTTTAGAATCTTTGGCCAGCCACTGACTACCAGGTAGACCTGATGACAGGTACACCTGATCATAGTGTGTGTGTGCTCATCAGGTATCAGGTAGACCTGACAGACGGACCTTTTCAGCCATACGTGATCACTGATCAGGTGTACCTGATAGTGAGTGGCTGGCCTTACCTTAGTTTGAGCCAGATCAATAGCGGCTGTATATTGTTCTCGCCCCGGTACTTCAATACTAGTAGCTCAGGAAACGGTAGACCTCATTCAGAAGAAGAGCCGTTTTACACCCCGAAAGGACCGAATTTCATTAAAATCGAACCAATCGTTCCACAGTTTTTCGTGAATCAAACAACCAGACTAACCTATTTAAGAATAATCTTCGTTGAAACTTCGAATTTTCGTTCGTGATTTGGTCCAAGTTTGTGATTCGTTCGTAATTTATAGGTTGTGTAAGGTCCAATTTATCAAAAGAAAGGTTTTCAACTTTACAAGAATGCTATCGAATCAGTGATATTTGTTGAATATACTGACCCGACAAATGAACTTGTGATTTATGTATAAAGCAATAGCAGACGATTTCGAAAATCTTGTCACTTGTCCTGTTTAGAATCTTTGGCCAGCCACTGACTACCAGGTAGACCTGATGACAGGTTACACCTGACAACTTTACAAGAATGCTATCAAATCAGTGATATTTGTTGAATATATTGAACCGACAAATGAACTTGTGATTTATGTATGAAGCAATAGCACACGATTTCGAAAATCTTGTCACTTGTCCTGTTTAGAATCTTTGGCCAGCCACTGACTACCAGGTAGACCTGATGACAGGTTACACCTGATCATAGTGTGTGTGTGCTCATCAGGTATCAGGTAGACCTGACAGACGGACGTTTTCAGCCATACGTGATCAGGTGTACCTGATAGTGAGTGGCTGGCCTTACCTTAGTTTGAGCCAGATCAATAGCGGCTGTATATTGTTCTCGCCCTGGTACACCATAGTTTCTCTGCCACTGATCTGTTACGTCTTCATTCTCCATTTTGAGCCCCATATACTCCGGACATATAGCTGTCAATATTCCGAATACACTCTCAGCTAGTAGAACCACTAGTAGTATGAACAGATACTGGGGGAATAAGAGAAACGATAAATTTATTACCGCAAGAGATTTGGGTCTTTTTGAAGAGGTTTTGATACATATTTCTGGACATAGTCTTCACTTGACTGGAGTGAATTACGGACTGTCCCCTATATCTAATAGACGTTAATAAACAAGACTACAGATAAAAGGACAGACGAGTTGATATATTGATAGCGGGAATTGTAACAACTGAGGTCTTATGAAAAAGTTTTGGGAATTTTTCAAAGCCTATAAAACGAGAAAAAGACTTTGGTCAGTAAAAAAAAAGTATGCAACCTTGAAGGAGCTACTTAAATTTTGTCGAAAAAAAATTTCGCCTGCGGCGCGTGTCATTTTGTGTTCTATAGAAATGTATTGGGGGGAATAACTATACTCGTCTTTTACACGTATTTAATTACATAAAAAAGGTCTTATCGTCCCGAAAGCGAAGAGAGAAGCAGGACAGGACTGAAGAAAGCTTGCCGTTCCGAACGAATCTTATCTGTTTGGCCAAATATGTTAGGACCGAACCCTATTTGGCCCACGGCGCTGTGTTAAAGTTGAATCTGGGTGGAAAAAAGGACTTTTCGAGAGATATCTGGATTAGACTACCTGAAAACGGCTACTTTCTCTGTGGCGTATACTATTTCTTAGTAGCGCCTGTCAAACTGTTTTGACCTGGCGGGGCGGAGTGCTACCGCGCTCCTTAATCCGGATTAACTTACCAGGGCCACAAGACAGGAGTTCTCCACCTGGACAGCATAGCAACCAAACACAGACAGGGCCAGCACTAGGAGGCCTATAATCATGAGGGCCAGGGCTACGTAATAGAACAGTGGCTGATGGAGGGGGACTGCATTGTAGATGAGACGGGAGAGGAGAACTCTCTCAGTGTCGGAGAGAAGGTAGGCACCCCCTAGCACTAGACAGACGCCGCACATCTGGGAGGGATGGAATGAGGAATGAGTGGTGTGGGCACGAGAGAGTTAACCCCCTGGTTTAGCTCGATTTTTTTTTTTTAATTATGTATAATTATTTTAAGTCAAGACTTTAAAGGTGTGTCCACACATAGTCGACCGGCCGTCGAACGACGAGGGAAATCTTATCTTTGTTGTCAAAGCAGTGTGGACATGTGTCGACATCGATCGATGGCCGGTCGACTATGTGTGGACCTTAAGGGTTAGGTGGTAGAGAAAAAAGTACGTAGAGGGTGAGTTATTTAGGTAGGTACCTTCCTATTTTGAATATTTTAAAATTTGACAAACTCAACAAAAAAACAGCTGAGGAAAATCTCTCCTTCATATTCAAATTTTCTAAAGTCAGGCAGATTTTTGAGATGGAATTTTCTGATAGCACTCAAGACTCAAACTTGTTGAAAATGTTGCTCAAGATGTTTTCGAGTGAGCATGAATGAAAGCATCTGCTTACAGAAGAGTGAGCTGATGACTCGACATAATGTTACAAAATGTTAATTCAGATTAAAGGCTTTTGTAGAAGAAAGGTCTAACCCCGCGTAGGCCTTTTTTCTTTTTTGTGGAAAGCTTTTGGCAGAATGCTGTATAACTGCTAAGGTCTTTTGTGAAAAAGTGACGGGGGTATTACACTCCATTCGGCGACAAGCTATCCGCCTTCTCAAATTAACCTCACCCAGCCCGAGTGGGACCGGAAAAAGCCAGCAGGACGCGATTGCCCTTACTGTGATGTTACATTTACTGTGATGTCCTATATTTAGTGTACTTACCATATAAGCCGTGTTGACCAGGAGCACCAAACATTTGGACATGTCGACTTTCATTGATGCACTTTAATACCACTTGGACTTTAAAATAAAAAATACACTATAAAATATTGCCTTCACACTTGAGTAAAATACTTTGTATGACAGGTGTCTACAGTAGATGGCTTCACTTCACAACATCGATATTTTTCACTACATTAGCTGCCTTCACTACATCGATAAATTTGTTACTCTCAAATGCTCACACCCCGAATTCTTACACTTCTTTTTCGGTACCTAGTTATTTTCACTTTTGAAACACTTTTAATGCTTTGAACTTGAAAGTTTACTTTACTTCATAGATACTTGATGGATTTTTTATAATTTTTTAAATGCGAAATCAATATTTTCCTCTCGCTCCTTTTTCGGCGCGGCGCGGCGTTTAGATCTACAAACAAAACACTTCAAATACTTTAATATTAAATTTGTTAGAAAAAATACTTTAATGTTCACTTCAATACTTCACACATCCAATCAATCTGTTCTCCACACGAATGCTCTCACTTCTTTTTCGGTAGTTATTTTCACTTTTGAAACACTTTTAATGCTTTAAACTTGAAAGTTTACTTTACTTCATAGATACTTGATGGATTTTTTATGATTCTTTAAATGCGAAATCAATATTTTCCTCTCGCTCCTTTTTCGGCGCGGCGTTTAGATCTACAAACAAAACACTTCAAATAGGTACTTTAATATTAAATTTGTTAGAAAAAATACTTTAATGTTCACTTCAATACTTCACACATCCAATCAATCTGTTCTCCACACGAATGGTATTCGTACTTTGGTTCAAACACTAACGAAATCCGAACTTGTGTAACAATCCCAATCTAGGATCAGGTTGTTTTTTACACAGTCGAGGAAATGTAGGATAGGTAGGTATAGTGCAGAGTACTCATAGGTATGTGTGGAACTATGGTCCAGTGAACTTACGAGAATGGAAATTCATTAGAATATAAAGTTATATAGGGTGACGAAATCCGAACTTGTGTAACAATCCCAATCTAGGATCAGGTTGTTTTTTTACACAGTCGAGGAAATGTAGGATAGGTAGGTAGAGACCTGTGCAGAGTACTCATAGGTATGTGTGGAACTATGGTCCAGTGAACTTACGAGAATGGAAATTCATTAGAATAAGTATAAAGTTATATAGGGTGGCTTATCTGAGGATTACCTACTGAATGTGTACCTGTATGTACAGGGTGGCTTATAGCTGAGGTGTGAGGGAAATGTATTCAGCTAGGTAGAGCGGATTACCTACTGAATGTGTACCTGGTACCGTATGTACACTATTTAAGTGTAGATTACAGGGTAGTCTATAGATTGTGTGTAAGGGGAATGCCTCAGTTGTTACTCCAAACTACTATACCTACAAGTATCAGATAGGTAGAGGCGTAGAGGGGATGCCTCTGCTATTACTCTTAAGTTACTAATCACACTCAACGTCGCTTAACTTTAGTGAGCCCTTGGGAACTAGTACATTCAAAGTGCTATCCCCGCACTGCTGCCTATGAGCGATTTCTGTACATTCTGGAAAATCATAAAACTCTTCTTGGTCCAAGCAGGGTGATTTGGGTAGGTTTATGTTTCTCAATTACTTAGCAACCCGAAAGGAGGTGATGTAAAAGGTCAAGGGCTACAAAATACTCTTAAGTCAAAAACCACGCTATTATACATATTGTATAGATGTGTTAGTTACCTACATAATTATCTACTTGCGTACCTATTGGTATACTAGTGGCACCTGTCGGTTATTAATATGCGTAATTGCGTACGGTTATGGGGCATGCACTTGTTCTCCTCTTATTACAAATATTTGATGATTTCCGATTGGTAGCATATAATCTGTAAATACCTACACTCTAGATCTGGAAGGAGCCGAGTCCAGATATTAATTCTGGGCGTCCAACGGGTTCGAAGCCCCAATCCTTTCAACCGATCATGGGAGCTCCCACTATTTGGTTGTCTGGGAGGCGCCCAATACAACTCTCGTTGAGATCAAGAATGTCTTCAACATCTTCTGGAAGTTGAAGAAGGTGAGGTTTCCTTTTGGAAACTGAATTGGCTCCTCAAACTAAACCATAAGAAATCCAAGATGGTGTGCCATCGGAATCAGCTAAAATACACCTGAAATTAAAATTCAGCCTAGTTAGCTTGGAAGGTCTAGAGTCTGCCTTGTAAATTCAGCCTAGTTAGCTTGGAAGGTCTAGAGTCTGCCTTGTAAGCACTATGTCGCGCGTTGATTTGCCGTCCGGGGCAGACTTTACCCTAAAGGACCTAAACAGATAAGGTTCATTCCCGGAACGGCTGACTTTTTCCTCTCCTGTGTCCTCTTTCTTCTCTCTTCGATTTCGGGAGATTTAAACCTCAATAGTTACAGTTCCCTCTATCAAATCTCTTAAAAAGTGTATTTTACAATTTTCATTTCCGGAAACAGATCACTGACCACTGCTCTAATAGAAACTGAAGTTACTGAAGGAGCAGGGGTCAGTTTTTCAAAAGGAAAATGTTTCTCTCCTATTTTTCAAAAGGAAAATACATCTCACCTAACCAGATTTCCCACTTCCATTTTCACAGATCCACGTTCTCGGTCTCAAGCTGGACGGTACGGACGTTCTGGTATACACGTACCAACCGTACTCCAACACCAGCTGTAACATGGTAGATACGCCCAAGCTAGTCAATGTCTATAATGGCCTAACTGGACAGTTCAGACATGATCTGAAACGGCGCAAGTTGTACGCTACACGCACTCAGATACCGAACTTTCATCAGTGTAAACTCAAGTGTGTCGCTATTGATCATCCTCCTGATAATATTATCAAATATTCCGGTGAGTAGGGCTTTTTTAACCCTTTGTTTGAGTGCTACGTCAGTTTTTTTATGATTGCCATTCAGGGCCGGATTACCCATAAGACAGAATGGCAGACTGCCACGGGCCCCGCGCTTTTGGGGGCCCCGCGCTTTGAGGACTTACACTAGATATTATGGGTTTTTTCTATTTTAAAAAAAAAAACACAAAATCCGTAGGTAATGATTGATACAAATGAATTAGGTAGGTATAGAAGTGTTTTCTAGTAGGGAGGGGGGTAGGTCCTGGGGGCCCCGCGCCTTTGAAACTGCCCCGGGCCCCGCGGGGGGCTAATCCGGCCCTG
>NW_007377499.1:52845-56186 GCF_000475195.1 Diaphorina citri
GACAGACCTAGGTCTGTCAGACCATGTGAGAGACCTGGGTCTGAAGCTTTTTCCGGCACACGCGTTTTGGCGGTCTGACAGACTCCCAGAGACAGACCTAACGGACAGACCTAGGTCTGTCAGACCATGTGAGAGACCTGGGTCTGAAGCTTTTTCCGGCACACGCGTTTTGGCGGTCTGACAGACTCCCAGAGACAGACCTAACGGACAGACCTAGGTCTGTCAGACCATGTGAGAGACCTGGGTCTGAAGCTTTTTCCGGCACACGCGTTTTGGCGGTCTGACAGACTCCCAGAGACAGACCTAACGGACAGACCTAGGTCTGTCAGACCATGTGAGAGACCTGGGTCTGAAGCTTTTTCCGGCACACGCGTTTTGGCGGTCTGACAGACTCCCAGAGACAGACCTAAGTCTGTCAGACCGTCTGAGCGTGAGTTTCTGGCCGACCCTGAGGTCTACACTCTCATGATACAGTATTTGTCAACCTCTGAGGATACTCGGGGAGTGTTCGGGTATAGGTACATAGTTTCCAATCATGCTCAGAAACAAACATTGTATTTTAGAACCGGGACTCATTTTGCAGGTAACTCTAGTCAGTACACAATAGATGGCGTCGGATACAAAGTAATACAGGTGGCAGCTAAACATTTGAACTTCACACCCGAAGTTCATATCAGACTGGGTCATAATGAGAACCCTCAACATAGTTGGTACTATCTGGATGCAGCCATGGACAATATCACTGATGAACTGCTTACTGGTAAGAGAAAACAAATTTTACATCTACCTACAGTACCTAACAAAGCAGTCTGGATGGGGGCTGTAAACAGGAAGGGTACCGACCGGGCAAGGGCATTGTAGCCAAAACTAAAATGTTGGATCACCTAAGGGCTGAGAGGTTGACGAAAAACTCGAACCTCTAAACTCTAAATCGGGCGTCTAGGCCCCGCGCTAACCACAAAAATTTTCAGGAGATTTTTTTTTTTTTTTTTAGAAAGGTTTTTAAAAGATGAGTGTTTCACCGCCGTTTTTATTTCGTAGCGATGAAACAACTGCTACATTGGACGCTTATGGTCTGTGTCGTAGCATGCCCATCCCGTAGTATGCCTCTCATCAGATGTATAGCACATTGCATACTTTGTTAAAAATACGGCTGACATTAGATTTTGTGTCTGATAAAGTGGTACATCCGGCGGAACGGTTAGGGGTGGACACCTATGTACTAGGTTTTAGATAGGAGGTACCTCCCTAATTAAGATACCTCCCTAATTAAGGGACCTCCCTAATTAAGGTACCTCCCTAATTAAGGTACCTCCCTAATTAAGGTACCTCCCTAATTAAGGTACCTCCCTAATTAAGGGACCTCCCTAATTAAGTTACCTCCCTAATTAAGGGACCTCCCTAATTAATTCACGTCATCTATCCCCACCCCATTTCAGGTAAGATGGACATAGCGTTTGGTTGGTTCTCCTATGCAGATCCCTATCTGAACCCCGGTGTACGGTTAGGTCGTCCTACTAGTATTGACTGTTTCGGTTGGGGGGTACCATGGCGTGCTGGCAGTCGGCCCTCTACCTGGGCTAACTATGTCAATGAGTTCTCCCTGGGTACCTGGGCCTGTGTTATACTAGCCTATCTTCTATTTGTAGCCACCTTGTATTGCTTCGAGTCAGATAGAAGTAGAGAGGCATTGGCTGCCTGTGTGTTGTATGCATACGCGATGCTCATGGAACAGGAGAGTAAGGTGAAGAATAACACCACACACCTGAGGATCTTCCTCACCAACTGGCTCTGGTATTGTCTCATCATCACCACAGCGTACCGGGCGTCACTAGGTAGCTTCATGACTGTCCCTGCACATGCTAATGATTTCAACAGCATGACTGACATCCTCAAGTCTGAGCTGAACATAAGTCCAAGACATGAGAGAGGTGAATGCTCACCTAACTAGAGTGCAAGTACCTTTACCACGAGACTACTACTTCTATTTAGTTGGTAAGTTTTGGTACTCAATGTCAATAAATCATATTTATATATACCTACTCTTGACATTGAGTACCAAAACTTACCAACTAAAGTACCAAGTATAAATAAGTCAAGAGTACGAGTATAAATATGATTACCTACATATCCTCATTTACCTATTTGAAAATTTGAGAATTTGACCACATACATAGGTAAGTAGGTACCTATTCTTGTCACGTTTGAGCTCTCCCTCTACCTGGGCTAACTATGTCAATGAGTTCTCCCTGGGTACCTGGGCCTGTGTTATACTCGCCTATCTTCTATTTGTAGCCACCCTGTATTGCTTTGAGTCAGATAGGAGTAGAGAGGCATTGGCTGCCTGTGTGTTGTATGCATACGCAATGCTCATGGAACAGGAGAGTAAGGTGAAGAATAACACCACACACCTGAGGATCTTCCTCACCAACTGGCTCTGGTATTGTCTCATCATCACCACAGCGTACCGGGCATCACTAGGTAGCTTCATGACTGTCCCTGCACATGCCAATGATTTCAACAGTATGACAGATATCCTCAAATCTGAGCTGAACATAGTAGGAGGCCCCGACGTCATTAAGATCATACAGGAGACCGCCAAGTCCACAGACATCAGCCGGAAGTTCCTCAAGCGGTATCGAACCCTACAACCCGGGGACTTCGAGTCCATCATGAACCGCACGGTGGTATCACGTGACATAGCGGTGTTTGCAGTGAAGCGGTTCATGTATTATCACAGCAGACCACAGGCCCGGCTCATCAAGGTGAAGATACCATTCCGACTAATACCAGGCTGTCTGCTGCGCGCGCATACCACACAGCTACTAGTTCAGCGTAATTCCCATCTGCACAACAGTCTGAACAAAGTACTGACCAGACTATTTGAGACTGGGATTATTGATCACTTCATCATGCATCTTGGATCAAACCGCCTCCTACCGGCTGAGAAAATTAAAGGCAGACCACTGAGGATGAAATTGATCTGGTGTACATTCTTCATATTAGTGGCTGGACAGGTGATTAGCTTTATAGTATTCCTACTGGAGGTGAAATACCCCAGTAAGATAAAGCATGGAGTTATCAAAGTAAAACCACGTGTGGATCTAATGAAACAGCCACAATGGAAGAGACAGAGTCGAAACTTTGGCCAGCGACATTTCTACATGGGACAATACTTGTGGTGAATCTTAACACCGATGTGGAAATGAGGTGAAAGAACAAGGAATAGAAAATGGTCTAGCCAGCCGAGTGGCGATAGCACATTCAATGCACCCGATCCCCATAGAATCCATAGATCACTGAAGTGTATGAAGTTAATCAACGTTGCGTGTGGTTAGAAT
>NW_007377499.1:56573-77825 GCF_000475195.1 Diaphorina citri
GGCTGGGTGAAGTTAATATGAGTCGGGTAGCTTGTCTCCAAATGGAAGGAAAGACCCTCGTCACTAAAGACCTTGGCAGTTTTACAGTGACGTTAAGCTTCATCAAACAAAGTGTCTATAGAGTTGAGGTGTATTTTCCTTTAAGAAAACTGACCACTGCTCTAGTAGAAGCTCAAGGAGCAGGGGTCAATTTTCCAAAAGAAAAATACACCTCTTCTAACCAAATGTTCCATGTCATTTTCACAGATCCACGTTCTCGGTCTCAAGCTGGACGGTACGGACGTTCTGGTATACACGTACCAACCGTACTCCAACACCAGCTGTAACATGGTAGATACGCCCAAGCTAGTCAATGTCTATAATGGCCTAACTGGGCAGTTCAGACATGATCTGAAACGGCGCAAGTTGTACGCTACTCGCACTCAGATACCGAACTTTCATCAGTGTAAACTCAAATGTGTGGCTATTGATCATCCGCCTGATAATATTATCAAATATTCCGGTGAGTAGGGCTTTTTTAACCCTTTGTTTGAGTGCTACGTCAGTTTTTTTATGATTGCCATTACATTGAGACTACTTTTATTTTAGGCACTCTATGTTTTAACTATCGTTATATCTGGATCTCAGAAACGGCAGTATAACAAGGACCAAGGGCACAAAAACATTGTAGATAATCTTTGAAAACGGAGATGTCAGATGTCACCTTGAATTGCCCTAGGAGAAGTCAAATCACTCACTTTTCGAGTTTTTCACTGGAACAAGGGACCAATAACTCTTCATCTTTGCATGTCCCAAAATTGCCCTAGGAGAAGTCAAATCACTCACTTTTCGAGTTTTTCACTGGAACAAGGGACCAATAACTCTTCATCTTTGCATGTCCCAACACCAATGATAGAAGAGGACGAAGAATTACCTAATGCCAACCACTAACGCTCAGACCATCTGAAAGATTTACCTGTCTGACAGAACGACCTAGGTCTGTCAGACCATGTGAGAGACCTGGGTCTGAAGCTTTTTCCGGCACACGCGCATGATAGAAGAGGACGAAGAATTACCCAATGCCAGCCACTAACAGACCGTCTGAAAGATTTACCTGTCTGACAGAACGACCTAGGTCTGTCAGACCATGTGAGAGACCTGGGTCTGAAGCTTTTTCCGGCACACGCGTTTTGACGGTCTGACAGACTAAGTCAGACTTAGTCTGTCAGACTGTCTGAGCGTGAGTTTCTGGCCAACCCTGAGGTCTACAATCTCATGATACAGTATTTGTCAACCTCTGAGGATACTCGGGGAGTGTTCGAGCATATGTACATAGTTTCTAATCATGCTCAGAAACAAACACTGTACTGTAGAACCGGAACTTATTTTGCAGACAATTCGAGTTCATACACAAAAAGTCCACTCTGAGGCTTAGGTGTAGCCCCAAAAGATGGGTTAAGCTTATACGAATCTACGAATTTATTTAACTTGCAGGGAACTCCAGTCAGTACACAATAGATGGCGTTGGATACAAAGTAATACAGGTGGCAGCTAAACATTTGAACTTCACACCCGAAGTTCATATCAGACTGGGTCATAATGAGAACCCTCAACGACATAAAAAGATCACCCAAGTAAGTGCAACTGATCTATTAGAATAGAAGAGAGCCCAGCCTAGTTGACTTGGAACGTAGAGCCTCTACCTTGTAAGCGCTGGGTTTCGGTTCTGAGTTTGATTCCCGCCCGGGGTGGATTACGAGGATGTCCTAAACACATAAGGTTCGTTCTCAGAACGGCTGTCTTTCTCCTACCCCGTCTTCCTTTTCTCTTCGCTTTTGAGACATCAGCGACTTTTAGGACACCCTGTATAGGCCGTCGATGACCCACCCAGTATGGAGCGAGGAATTTTAAATTTAGCTCTGTGAAAATTTCGTGGCAATCCCTCATCCAGGGTCATGAGCAGAGAATATACATTAGGTATACACCGCTATAATATACATTAGTGGTATAGGTATGGTATAAATTAGGTATAGCCGCTATTCACACATGTTTGCCAAGAAAATGTTGCTCTCTGACGCTTCAGCTGCTGCGGTGAGAATCGGCCAAAATAATCTTCTTCTTTTTTTCTGAAGAGATTTGCTAAGAGATATGGAAACTGTAACAACGGAGGTCTTATCGTCCCGAAATGGGAAAGAGAAGGATCACAGGATAGAAGGAAGGCAGTCCGAGAAGAACCTTCCTTAGCATTCATTGTTTCGCTTTTCTTTCTGGAAAAAATGAGGGTTGGCCAGAGCCAGCGGCACTGGTGAGAGCACGTTGAATACACCAGTTCCCCAAGAATCACTGCAGTTAAGAAACGTTGCGCGTGTTTGATATATGAACGGCAACGGATGATCTCTGGACTAAAGCTCGCGCCTGACTTTTCCCGGTTCTTTTTTTTTTTTCTTTTTAAGAGGTTTGACAAAGGGAACTGTAACTGCTATGGTCTTATCGTCCCGAAATCGAAGAGAGAAGGAAGACAGGATAGGAAAAAGCAGGTTATATACTCATGAAATCGTTAATGAAACATTCCAATACTTCAGGGCAGGTATCAGGGAACCAATTCATACAAACCTTTTTCCAACCGGAACCAACTAATACGTTTTTTCCCAGTTGGGAACCAACTCGTACTCAGCCAGACGCACTACCAACCAAGCTAACTAGGCTGGCTCATGAGACCTTCGTAGTTACACTGTCACAGTTCCCTCTGTCAAACAAACTTCTTTTTTAAAGTTTCATCTTCGAAAAATCCCCGATTCTATTATTCGTTGGTGAAATCCACCATCGTAGTTAAAAAGAGATAGAATGCACAAACCACCAACTTGACACGTGGCCTGAGAGAGAGACAGAGAGGGAGGGAGGAAGACAGAGAGGGCATTTTAATATCCAAGATAAGAAGTTAAAGGGAACGACTTTAGTGGGAAAAACTTTGCCAAGGCGCCAAATATCCTCTCTCTCTAATCTCTCTCTCTCTCTCTCTAATCTCTCTCTTTCGTTTTCCTGTTTCCTTGTATTTTTTTTTACTACCAACCTCTTGACACCTAAACTATCAACTATCTCTTCTCTCTCTCTTTCTTTATCCCCCTCTTTCTCTCTCTCTCCCTATCTCCTTTTCTGTCTCTTTCTCTCTCTCTTTCTTTATCCCTCTCTTCCTCTCTCTCTCCCTCTCTCTTTCTCTGTCTCTTTCTCTCTCTCACTATTATCGTTCTCGCTCTATCTGTTATTTCCTCTTCGATCTCCCCAAGACAGGAATAATAAGAAGGATTTGTATGAACGCCGTGTAACTATTTGAGTATGCAATGTGCAAGAGAAGATTGGGTTAGTGGAGATGTCTGATTGCCCATCGACAATACAGAAGTTTTCAAAGAAAGTTTTAAACTTACCACTGCCAGCCTAGTTAGCTTGGTTGGTAGTGCGTCTGCCTTGTAAGCGCTAGGCCGTGGGTTCGATTCCCGCCCGGGGCGGATTTTATCAGACAACTATGAGGGACGTATCGACAGATAAATGATAATCTAATGCAACGTACGAATTATTAGGATAGAAATACGTAGGATTTTGAATCAAGTTTAACAAGGCTAGGACGCGGTTCGATACCTGCCCGGGGCGGATTTTGTCCCTAACAGATGAAGTTCGATCTCGGAAAGGCTGGCGTTCTCCTGTCTTCCTTCTCTCTTTGCTTTCGGGACGATAAGACCTTAGCAGTTACAGTTCCCTCGATCAAACCTCTACGTAAAAAAAAAACCTAAATTTGTAAGTAGGTATACCTATCTAATCCGAAACTGATTTCAATAAAACACGGATTTCTAGTAGGTTGGTAAATTAAATTATTTTAATTACAATATTTTTGTTTATTTAAAAATAAATAAATTAAGAAACATCAATTAAAAGAATAATGGAAAGCTTACAACTTGTTTAGTTTTAGAAAACACCTAGGAATAATTATAATAATAAATAATAATTCATACTTTATTTATTCTTAGCTGCACTATTTAATAGGTTAATATTTAAATGTAAATCCAATCGATTTAATTGGTTATCTATTTAAATTTAAATCAATTAAGATCAAACTGGTATTCTTACTTTTTTTCCGTCCAATTAGGAGGTATCTATTTCTCTTATTCTCATTAAATAGGTACCTATTAGGCACCACCTAGTTTTTTTTTTTTTTTTTTTTTTTTTTTTTTTTTTTTTTAAGAGAAGGTAACACCTACATTACTATAATTAAAAATCAAGGCAAATAATTGCAGATAAGTAGTCATATTAGGTGAATGTGTGGAATATTCAGTAAAAAATAGAGAAAGTTCGCGTAAGAATATCTAAAATTCAGGTAACATTCTTGGTGCATTGTAAATGTGAGGCACATAATTAAAAAATGACGTATAAAAGTACTCTTTTGCAAATCAATATGAAAGTTTGAAAGGTAAAGGTTTAGATTAATTGAAATAAGATCGAGAAAAGAAAACAAGGCCTCTAATTGCCTCATCATGAACAGAGTAAAAGGTTGAATGATTCAACGATTGAGCACCGTTATATCATTGCCTCATTGGCAAATACTCTGAAGAGAAAGAACTATCAAGTCCAAGGATTTGTTGAGAATGGTCTCAAACGTTTAGAATCAATGTAGCAAGAACAACTAGATCTAAGTTCTTTGAAGCTAATAGCTGCGTTTACTTTAGCTGCGTGGAAACTAAACAATTGCAAAATAGTATAAAGAAACTACCTCTATTCAGCAAAGCCAGAATAATACGAGTAGAAAGTAGAAAGGTGTATAAAAAAGTGTTAAATAAATAAGTTAAGTTTATTTATTGGTAATTTAGGTAATTCTTTTATTTTACAAGATTGGTGGGGTCTCTTCTAAATGCCGTCGAAAACATTGGGTTTTGTTCTCTCACTCTTTACCTACTTTCTATTACATTCTGCATAGAGAAACTATACAAAGTAATGAGAATGAGAAAGTATTGGATTTTGTTATCCAAGTTTTTACTTTCTATTACACTCTGCATAGAGGACTATTACAAAGTAATGAGAAAGTATTGGAATCGGTCCAATTTTTTCACTTTCCTTATCCTAAGATAGGAAGGAAAGTAATGTATTTTTCTTTTCTTTTTATGATTTTAGCGATTTAGTGGGCGATGGGGATTAGTTTCTCTGGAGCGCCCAGAGCGGGCAGGGGTGCCTCTACGGTTAGCACGCCATCCTTACTGAGGGAAGATTTGATGCTCTCTGGGTTCGTACCCTTGGGTAGGAGGAATTCTCTGTTGTACTCTCGGTAGACGGACTTGGAGTCACTCTTCTCTTCGTGCTTAGCGTGCACCTGGGAACAGAGGAAACAAGGTTTCGTTAGGTTTTGCCTGAAAGAGGTTTCGTCAGGTTGTGCAAAAAAAAAGGTTTGGTTTGGTTAGTCAAAAAAGGTTTCGTGCACGTGGGAACAGAAAAAAGAATGTTTGGTTAGGTTGACCAAAAAAGGTTTGTCTGGTTGGCCTGGAAAAGTTTGGTTAGGTTGGTCGAAAAAGGTTTCGTTAGGTTGGGTTGGCCAAAAAAGGTTTCGGCTAGGTTGACCAAAAAAGGTTTCGTTAAAAAAAGATATCGTCAGTTTGACCAAAAAAGGTTTGATTAGAAAGGTAAAGACTGTAGAGAGGTCGTTAGGTGAGCCAAAGAGCACTTGTGATGTGTTGGTCAATGTAGGTTTGGATACCAGACTTTTCCGACGAAAATTGTGCAATCAGCGCATTTTTACCCTTTTTTTTTATTAAGGTCGAAATGCACAGTACGTTCACTCTCTTCTCTCTTCCAATCGCGTAGTGCCTGTAAACTTTTGACTTTTGACTGTTCGCGTTTAACGTACTGTGACCGGAGTGTGGCTCTTGAATGAATATTCGGCGGCAGACCATAACCTGAACGGATAGTGTGATTTGGACTTGGCCCAGAGACTAGTTGAACAGTTAGCATCTATTTATCAGTAACACTCAGGTAAGTAACTACAAAACTACAAATCTGTCTACTATCTATTCATCAGTACAGTACACATAGCTGTACTTATAGTAAGTTGGTATCTATTCATTTGAACAGCAATACAGTAGGTATTATAACTGCATAGTAAGTAGATACATCTATCTGTACAGTACAGTAAGCTACAGTAACAGTAAGTATCTATTCATTAACAACACCCAGGTAAACCTCTCATCTGCCCGTGATTTTGCTGTTCGTGTATGGTATATGCTATACATTAGGTATAGCCGCTATTCACACATGTTTGCCAAGAAAATGTTTCTCTCTGACGCTTCAGCTGTTGCGGTGAGAATCGGCCAAAACATCTTTTTTATAAGAGATTTGCTAAGAGATATGGAAACTGTAACAACGGAGGTCTTATCGTCCCGAAATGGGAAAGAGAAGGAGGACGGGATAGGAGAAAGCCAGCCAGTCCGAGAAGAACCTCAGATATATATTTTTAAGTTGATATTTTTGCAATTTTATCTTGTACTTTCGAATATGTTTAGTTAGGGTTAATTGTGTATTTAGATAGCAAAGGGTCCGCCCGTTTAAGTGTTTAAATAAATAAAGCTCGCGCCTGGCTTTTCCCGGTCCGACTCAGACTGTTAAATGTGAAAAGGCGTGTAGTTTGTCTCCGAATGAAGGGTAAGAACCCCCGTCATTAAAAACCTTAGCAGGTATTCTCGTAGATTGACGTTTAACCTTTATGAGCCAGCCTAGTTAGCTTAGTTGGTAGCGCGTCTGCCTTGTAAGCGCTAGGCCGCGGGTTCGATTCCCGCCCGGGGCGGATTTTATAAGCGGCGAAGATTCTATCTCCTGTTCACCAAACATAATAATCATCAGCTGATGGATTACGAGATCGATCCCTCGCTTGCGAGTGAGTTGGCGATAAAAGAGGTGAGTTTTTAAGCCTTTTCAAATGAGTGACCTATCCCTTTTACGTGATATCTACTTAGGTATTTTTACTTTCTTTTACTGTGTATAAACAGATAAGGTTCGTTCTCGGAACAGCTGGCTTTCTCCTATCCTGTCTTCCTTTTCTCTTCATCTTCGGAACAATAAGACGTTAGCAGTTTTACAGTTCCCTCTATCAAAACTCTTTTCTTTCTTTCAGAGCATGTTTGATTTCCTCACACATTTCTGCTGCTTTCAGGAGGACAAACATTTTCAACACAGCAATAAGTCTTCTAACAGTTCTAGCTCTAGAAGATTTCTCGACTTCAAAATTATCCAGCAATTTCTATCATAGTTCCTAGCAGTTATCACACTATTGACTATGTTATTAACTAGTGATGACAGGTATGTCTATATCTGTCTGCAGACTAGTTGCGAAGAAGACGACTTAAATGACGATACTAATTGCGTGAACTTAAAATCTTGAAATATTAGTGTTTTTTTTCTAAACCCACAAAGTGAAGCTATGTAATTAGACAACTATCGACAGATAAATGATAATCTAATGCAACGTACGAATTATTAGGATGGAAATACGTAGGATTTTGAATCAAGTTTAACAAGTGCTACGGATTTATCTTGGAATTATCCAGCAATTTCTATCGTGGTTTCTAGCAGTTATCACACTATTGACTATGTTATTAACTAGTGATGACAGGTATCTCTATATCTGTCTGCAGACTAGTTGCGAAGAAGATGACTTAAATGACGATACTAATTGCGTGAACTTGAAATCTTGAAATAAAAGTGTTTTTCTCCGTATTTTCAATGCTTTTACCCCAATTTTAATTCTAGAAAAGAAACAAAAGTATTTTCTACGCGTTACCTAACCGTGCCTAAACTGGAAACCTAGAAAATTTTATTATTTTATTTATTTACAAAAACATTATACACATACAATATACAATGAAAATGCTCGAGCATCAGCATATGCAGCAGGCCATTAGTGCATTCCTTTATGAAACAACTCGATAGAACTTCATTCGACTGTTCCAAGCATTAGGTATACGAGTATTCAGAAAAAAACACCTTCTCATTCCTGGCCGATTTCACAAGGTTGACTTGCAATCAACACAGACTACCCACAGACTCAGTAGAAGTACCACAGCCCACACGATGTCGCCCCCACAGCCTCCGATTCCGGCTAACCTACTAAACTAAGCCCAGTCTCAGTGCTATAGGTAAAAGTGCTATGGGTGCCAATATCTAGCTGGGCTCTGAAACTTTGAAGTCTGAAGAAGTAGTAAAAAGTACTACCGTAGTGAGTTATTAATAAATTATTACTATTACCTGCCTATTATTTTAAAGAGGTTTGATAGAGGGAACTGTAACTGCTATGATCTTATCATACCGAAAGCGAAGGAAGAAGGAAGACAGGATAGGAGAAAGCCAGCCGTTCCGAGAACGAACATTATCCGTTCAGGATAAAATCCGCTCCGGGCGGGAATGGAACCCGCGATCTATCGTTTACAAGGCAGACGCACTACCTCCAAGCTAACTAGGTTGGCACAAATTTATTCACTAAACCACTCCGAATCTAAATCCACTAAATCCTAATCTACATATTGCACTGGATGCTGGTAACATACCGTGATATATGGAGTTTAGCCTAAAACCGATAGCAAGTATTAATAAAATTCTGCCCATTCATTTTGGTTCGGCGCCTCTTAACGAGAATTTTATTTTAGTCTATTTTATGCATTTATAATTTACACTCAAAGTTCCATATTCATAACTCTCATAACACAGTTTTGAGAGAGAATTATTATTAATGGACTTTTCGTATTTGGGCATACTCCAAAACGTTGATGTGAGTGACAAGCGTTTTATGCAATCGGTGTGATACGTGATGCAAGCTGAAAAGAATAAAAATTGTTTGAAATATTCCCACTTGTGTATTGTAGGCGGATTACCAGATGGTGTTGACAAAATATTATAGGTAATAAATTTCAAATTAAGTACCTAAATTTAGTTTTTTGCCAGCCTAGTTAACTTGGTGAGTGGCGCTTCTGCCTTGTAAGCGCTAGGACGCGGTTCGATACCTGCCCGGGGCGGATTTTGTCCCTAACAGATGAAGTTCGCTCTCGGAAAGGCTGGCGTTCTCCTGTGTTCCTTCTCTCTTCGATTTCGGGACGATAAGACCTTAGCAGTCACAGTTCCCTCGATCAAACTTCTACGTAAAAAAAAACCAAATTTGTAAGTATCTAATCCGAAACTGATTTCAATAAAACACGAATTTCTAGTAGGTTGGTAAATTAAATTATTTTAATTACAATTTTTTTGTTTATTTAAAAATAAATAAATTAAGAAACATCAATTAAAAGAATAATGGAAAGCTTACAACTTGTTTAGTTTTAGAAAACACCTAGGAATAATTATAATAATAAATAATAATTCATACTTTATTTATTCTTAGCTGCACTATTTAATAGGTTAATATTTAAATGTAAATCCAATCGATTTAATTGGTTATCTATTTAAATTTAAATCAATTAAGATCAAACTGGTATTCTTACTTTTTTTCCGTCCAATTAGGAGGTATCTATTTCTCTTATTCTCATTAAATAGGTACCTATTAGGCACCACCTAGTTTTTTTTTTTTTTTTTTTTTTTTTTTTTTTTTTTTTTTTAGAAGAGGGAGGAGGAGAAGGAGGGGAAGGAGGAGGAGAAGAAGAAAGAGAACGAGAAGGAGAAAAAGAAGAACAGGAGGGAGGAGAAGGAGGAAGAGAAGGAAGTAGAAGAAGGGGTAGGAGAGGAGGCGAAGGAGAGAAGGAGGAGAAGAAAAGAAGGAGAAGGGGAAGGAGAGTTAGTGTTTTTCTCCGTATTTTCAATGCTTACCCCAATTTTAATTCCAGAAAAGAAACAAAAGTTTTTTCTACGCGTTACCTAACCGTGCCTAAACTGGAAACCTAGAAAATTTTGTGAAAGTTCTTTTTTTTTCAAATTTTACCTTCCTAATCCTACCTACACTACAAATTAGGTAGCTCAACTTTTGAAATTCCTCAATAATCTGCTTTGCTTTTTGTGTACAATTAGAATTGGTATGTGCTGTGCGTATCTTTTTCGAAGTGTACGAAATTAGTTCGCTGACATGGTTGAGAACAAGTTGTTCGCAACTAGTATTCTCCGCTACATGTCCGCAATCGCTTGTAATGCACTCTCTAGAAAATTTTGTGAAGGTTTGTTTTTTTGTTTTTTTTTTTTTCTTCAAATTTTACCTTCCTAATTTTACCTTTGCTTTTTGTGTACAGTTAGAATTGGTAGATATGTGGTGTGCGTATCTTTTTCGAAGTGTACGAAATTAGTTCGCTGACATGGTTGAGAACAAGTTGTTCGCAACTAGTATTCTCCGCTACATGTAGGCAAATAATTGCAGATAAGTAGTCATATTAGGTGAATGTGTGGAATATTCAGTAAAAAATAGAGAAAGTTCGCGTAAGAATATCTAAAATTCAGGTAACATTCTTGGTGCATTGTAAATGTGAGGCACATAATTAAAAAATGACGTATAAAAGTACTCTTTTGCAAATCAATATGAAAGTTTGAAAGGTAAAGGTTTAGATTAATTGAAATAAGATCGAGAAAAGAAAACAAGGCCTCTAATTGCCTCATCATGAACAGAGTAAAAGGTTGAATGATTCAACGATTGAGCACCGTTATATCATTGCCTCATTGGCAAATACTCTGAAGAGAAAGAACTATCAAGTCCAAGGATTTGTTGAGAATGGTCTCAAACGTTTAGAATCAATGTAGCAAGAACAACTAGATCTAAGTTCTTTGAAGCTAATAGCTGCCTCGTTCAAATCCAAATTGAGGTCGTGTTAGCTGGAGAGGTCATGAACCTAAGTCGCTCAGAGGTAGAATGTTTAAAGCGATTTTAAATTTAGCGTCATTTGAACAAACAGATCTTCAGACAAACTAATTGTTTTTCCAAGTTAAGCTTGGAATTGCCAGACTAGTTAGCTTGGAGGTAGCTCGTCTGCCTTGGAAGGGCTAGGTCGCGGGTTCGATTCCCGCCCGGGGCGGATTTTATTCTAAACAGATAATAATATTCATTCTCGGAACGGCTGGGTTTCTCCTATCCTGTCTTCCTTCTCTCTTCAATTTCGGGACGATAAGACCTTAGCAGTTACAATTTCCTCTATCAATGTAGACAACAGCATATTTGCACACAACATACTGTACCTAATAGCTACGTAAATATTTTGTGTGAGAACAGGGATATCTATACATTTTTTTTTTTTTTTTTTTTTTTTTTTTAAAAAATGTTTTCCATGACGTGTTTTGCATGGGTTTTTTTTTTTTTTTTCAAATAATGTTTTCCATGACGTGTTCTGCATGTGTGGATTAGCAAAACAAAACACATAGGTAAAGCAGACTGGGTGGAAGATACATAGTACATACCTACACATAATTTACATGACTTATACAAGCATGCCATGTACCTATAACCTATGCAGTCAGTATTAAAAATACACGCCAGAACATGACGTCATCCTAAACCGGTAATGCACACTAAAAAAAAAAAAAAACCTACATTCATCATCATGGAAATAATCCACACAAAATAATCAATATAATCATGAGCGGAGGAACTCTAAAGGAGAAAGTCAAAAGTTCTGAGAACGAACCTTACCTATCTGTTGAGGATAAAATCCGCCCCGGAATTGAACCTGCGACCTAGCGCTTACAAGGCAGACACGCTACCAACCAAGCTATAACTAGACTGGCTCTGGCTCATGACACACTTTACCCAAAGTCTTAAATTTTAGGAGGAAGTTGGCAAATCCCGTTACAGCGTTACACAATAAGGAAAATGGAGTTATTTCTAAAAATTTACGCAGTTTTCTCTGTTTTCTGTTCAAAAAATCTCAAGCCGAAAAATCCAGGTCAATTTTTCGTCGAGGAAAAAAAAGAGTAAAAATTTCGAAATTTAGACTGGCTGCCAAGACGAAAATATGAGATTTTTTTTTTTAAACAAAGTGCTGATGTTGAAAAGTTGTTCATTATCTTTCTGTCATGAGATGAGCAACAGAATTTGTTAACAATGATTGATTGACCTGTTGTACCGTGACTTAGGTAAAAGTAAATGCCAACAGGTCTATAATAGAGTTTAGAGTAGGTATAGGTACCTATTTGAGTACTTATTTATACTGGGTCTCTCTAAATAGATGGTCAACATTTTTAGATCCGGTAAATCATTTCCTATCAACTTTAGTCCACATGTTGCTATTAGCGCACTAAACCTCGCAAATACATAGTTGCCAAAGTTACAACTTTTTACTCGCCATAGTTGCATTGAACCTTCATTGTTCATTCAAACTGTTTTAACATTGTCTGTTTTAAGATAACCTTACTGATATAGGTAGGTATATAGGTAACCATACACCCAGGTCTAATCTCATGTAGGTATATACATATGTATACTTAGTCATGTTACAGTCACATTCTGACATTTTATCTTTGAGGACACTTGGAGACTGTCCGGGCGCAGTTTCTGAGCATGTTCGAAATATAGTTAGTTGAAAAGTTACCTTAGAATGTAAAATAAGTACCTAGGAGAAAGAAAGTAGAAAAACGAGGCTATAAATCGATGAGGTTTTTTTTATCCAGAGCAGTAAGTTAAGTAGAAAAGAAAAGACAAGAGAAAAAAGAAAAGTTGAAAATAAAGAAAAGAATTTATAGTTACTGCTCAATGCTCATATTGCTCTAAAGAGTCCATTTACAAAAGATTGATCTCCAAGATCGTCTATATTCCTCACATAAAAAACTAACGTCATCCCCTCTCTGTTCTCTTCTCAGCAGTTCGAGCAACACCGTCACCTCCAGTTCAAATGATGCCCTCACAGCTGATACCTAAATCTGAGATGTTCTTCAATCACGTCCCGTACATTCTACTATCACGTCCGAAGCATTCTAGTCTGGTTGTAGGTCTCATTGTTGTTTGGTTTTTAGTCTGGTTAGGAGTGAGTTTTAAGTTTCAACTATCCCATTTTGTATTCATAATAATTTGCATATATTTGTCCGTAAGTCTACATGACATGGAAACTTTATTGAGTGTAACAAGTTAGCAAGACATACACCATTGCACGAAGGCCGAGGTAAAGATCGTATCTTGGAAGGTAGCTCGTCTGCCTTTTAAGCGCTAAGTCGCGTGTTCAATTCCTGCCCGGGGCGAACTTTATCCCGCCCGGGCGAAGGTTCGTTCTCGGAACGGCTGGCTTTCTCCTATCCTGTCTTCCTTCTCTCTTCGATTTTGGTACGATAAGACCTTAGCTTTTACAGTTCCCTCTATCAAACCTCTTCAAAAAAAAGTTTATACACCGATTGTAGCCCCAGACATTGTACTTTTCAAACAAGTAAGATTCAACTGAGTCAGTCTAATAAAGCTCGGTCAAGTTAAGAATGTGGTTGGTGGCGTAGCTATGGTCTGGTGTACTAGGATGTTAGAACTTCAGGGTCACCTGGCATCGCCCTCTCCTTATTTGGGCACACAGTATGGAAAAGCCATGAACGGAATGTCAAACAGTCTCTCTCTCTCTCTCACTCACTCGATCAATAAGATCATAAATATAGATACTTTAGAATCATAAATAGACAGGGTAGTTCAAAGAACGTGCCAAACCTAAAGGGATACTCCGTAATATAGGCAATATAGGCATGCTTTTAAAACACCAACTCCTTTTGAGTCTTTGGACACCCAGAAACAATGTTTAGGCTCCTTTAACCTTAACCTTACCATGTCGTGCCTATAGCTAAATGCAATACCAGATAATTCTGAAGAGAAAATAATCAAAGGGATATTTTTGATTTGAACATCAGGAATCTTCAAATGTTTTCATCTTGAGCTACAGGGAGGCCTGTAACTTTGGTACGTCACTTTTGACCACCCTGTAGATATAGTACCTATACAGGTATAGGACCATAAGTACAGATAATCGAACGACATTAGTAAATGAAAAAAGTTGTCTCTAAGACTGTAGGTAAGTTTATTTATGTCTCTAGATAGAGGTATAGGGTAAGTGTACCATTTATTCGCCCACCTAAAAAACGTACCATTTATTGGCCCACCTGCCCACATTTATTTTTCTAATTTTGACAGACAGACGTATCGTCAAATAATTCGAACTTGTAGTTCTGTCCACGGTCACTTTTGTTTTCTTGCCAGAATTGACCCGAGTTTTCCGCAGCGTATAGGTGTGCCTATAAGGTCTATAAGAATACATCACGTTGATTTTGAAGGTAGCGCATTAGGACAATGATAAAATTTGTTCCTCTACAAACTCTACATTTTGAGTCTTGTTTGATTTGCGTCTACCAGTCAATCTAGTGAATCAGCTACTGATGCGGTTTTGTGGTCGAATTGCCTTGGATTCGGATATTTACAGTTGAGACTAGAGATGAACCAATCTTCGCTCATCCAATATTGGTATATATTCGATATTGGGTTGAATCGAATTAATTTTGAGGTAAATAGGTAGGTACAGGGAAGTCCTTTATCGACGCGATGCGACGCCTGCATCTATGGTTTGAATATATAAAAAAAATCGACCACCCTGTATAGATAGGTAACCTTATAACTTATAAGTAAACGATTTGAAACTCGAACTCACTACCTACATTCTTTTAAACAAGAAAATAAGGGGTATACCTAAAAAACTGCTTACACAAAATTCAACTGATTGGCCATAAGGAGTGCGAAAATTAGCTGACTGACCATAGAGCAATATGCAAAACGGCGGTTTACATCGTTTGGCGAAAGAAAAATTCGGAAAAGTCGTACCATTTTCATAAGTCGTACCATTTGTGTAATCAGTTTTTTAGGTATACCCGAGGAGGAGCTTCTTAATATATTATCTGGATAATGAGTTTACCTCATACTTCTTCCTTACAACTATCAAGTCTATAGAAAGAATTTGACATTTTTTTTTTGATTGACTTAAGAGTAGACTCAACAATCTCGATATAAATAGCTCAAGCTACTCAAGACAAAAGCCAATGTTGGAAACAAAGAACGCGAAGGAATACCGACCTCTTAAAAGTTGAGACATAAAACATAAAAGACAAGTTATCTTCATTCTTCACATCATAAACAAAGTCCCATTTAAGGAAACAACCACAATGAAGCCACAAATAGGCAGTTTCAATTAGACATTAAATGCGAGTATCTTGGTTCCAGAAATACCGCAAGTGTCACTCAAACAAGCGTCTAAAACGATAATTCGCGATACCTACTTCGACGAAAAGACGCCAATTAAGACAAAGCATTAAACTTGCCGTCAATCAAGAGAAAATACGAAAACTTACCAAAGAGATCTTGATGATGAATTCAATCGGTAAAATAAAGTTCCATCTGCAGATAACAATGATAGATCTAAATCAACAGTGGCGCATAGCGTGTGCTCCATGAAAACTAGGGAAGCACCGCTTACCTTCCCCTCTCTCTCTTTCTTTGGTATTTTTGCCACATCCACCAAAATATTACCCTCTCTCTCTCTCTCTCTCTCTCTCTCTCTCTCTCTCTCTCTCTCTCTCGAGGTTTCGTCAGGTTGTGCAAAAAAAAAGGTTTGGTTTGGTTAGTCAAAAAAGGTTTCGTGCACGTGGGAACAGAAAAAAGAATGTTTGGTTAGGTTGACCAAAAAAGGTTTGTCTGGTTGGCCTGGAAAAGTTTGGTTAGGTTGGTCGAAAAAGGTTTCGTTAGGTTGGGTTGGCCAAAAAAGGTTTCGGCTAGGTTGACCAAAAAAGGTTTCGTTAAAAAAAGATATCGTCAGTTTGACCAAAAAAGGTTTGATTAGAAAGGTAAAGACTGTAGAGAGGTCGTTAGGTGAGCCAAAGAGCACTTGTGATGTGTTGGTCAATGTAGGTTTGGATACCAGACTTTTCCGACGAAAATTGTGCAATCAGCGCATTTTTACCCTTTTTTTATCAAGGTCGAAATTCACAGTAGGTACGTTCACTCTCTTCTCTCTTCCAATCGCGTAGTGCCTGTAAACTTTTGACTTTTGACTGTTCGCGTTTAACGTACTGTGACCGGAAAAATGGGACTTTGTTTATGATGTGAAGAATGAAGATAACTTGTCTTTTATGTTTTATGTCTCAACTTTTAAGAGGTAGGTATTCCTTCGCGTTCTTTGTTTCCAACATTGGCTTTTCTCTTGAGCAGCTTGAGCTATTTATATCGAGATTGTTGAGTCTACTCTTAAGTCAATTAAAAAAAAAGTCAAATTCTTTCCATAGACTTGATAGTTGTAAGGAAGAAGTATGAGGTAAACTCATTATCCAGATAATATATTAAGAAGGAAGCTCCTCCTCTTCCCCAAAGACATATCTGAATCAACAATGGATGAATAGACCAAGCTTATTTTCTTGTTTAAAAGAATGTAGTGAGTTCGAGTTTCAAATCGTTTACTTATAAGTTATAAGGTTACCTATCTATACAGGGTGGTCGATTTTTTTTTTTATATATATTCAAACCATAGATGTAGGCGTCGCATCGCGTCGATAAAGGACTTCCCTGTACCTACCTATTTACCTCAAAATTAATTCGATTCAACCCAATATTGAATATACCAATATTGGATGAGCGAAGATTGGTTCATCTCTAGTCTCAACTGTAAATGTCCGAATCCAAGGCAATTCGACCACAAAACCGCATCAGTAGCTGATTCGCTAGATTGACTGGTAGACGCAAATCAAACAAGACTCAAAATGTAGAGTTTGTATAGAGGAACAAATTTTATCGTTGTCCTAATGCGCTACCTTTAAAATCAACGTGATGTATTCTTATAGACCTTATAGGCACACCTATACCGCTACGGAAAACTCGGGTCAATTCTGGCAAGAAAACAAAAGTGACCGTGGACAGAACTACAAGTTGGAATTATTTGACGATACGTCTGTCTGTCTGTCTGTCTGTCCGTCGTGTCCGTCACTAGAATTATTTTCGCCCGTCAGACGAGAAACATTCCATGCCCATTCGTTCCCGTGATATTTTAGCGGAACAAAATCTGCTGGTGTCTAAAGTACAAACACTAATGGTGTCTTTCAAAAAGAGGCGCAAATTTCTCTTCTGATGTACGTCTGTGACCCAAATTTCTCGTTCAATAGGTACCGGATATACAGAGTTAAGGTAGAAAAATGATGTTTTTTTCTGTTAAATTCAAAGACGGAAGACGCCTACTTTTGCGTCGAAAAGAGGAGCAAATAAATCTGATTCTCTGCTGCATTTAGTGAGTTCCAAAATTACCTTCAAGAAGGCCCGGGTCATCTCCGTCGGCTGGTCCCTTTGAGGCCAACCACCATCAAGTCCCTTCAAGCTTTGTATGAACTTACAACTTATGGTGTAGGTAAATAGAGAAAGTAAAATTCTATGCATGGAAAATAATCTGCTAAGAACACTAAAGTATTGAAATTTTATATTATAAGAACAGACAAAAATTTTTCTGTCCAATTTGCTTGTTTTTATTGCACAGCCTAAATTTACATTAAGTAGCTTCTCAAAATTACTCATGTCTCAGCCAACAGCCAACTAGTTGCCTAGGTATTTCTTAACAATAAGCGTCTATAGTCTGAACAGCACGGTCCATTGATTATTCCGTGAAGTAATATGAATATAACTTCCTCTCTAAAACGATAGAAATAAGTTGGGTCCTGGAGAAATACTTGGAACACTCCTCTTATGAATCATTCGCTAGTGTTCCAAAACATTGTTTTGATAGGAGCATCATAGGCAAATATGGAATTAAACAATGCTGTCCGAATTAAACATTAATATGTCGACTATCTATGCATGTACATATGTCGACTATGTACGTTCATATCGATATGTGTTGGATAGATATCATCCTATTTGAACAAACAAAGTGTGTTCTAAATTCTACCCTGACGCTTTTTCTGTTTGTGTATTTGTTTGTTTGTTTCACCATAATTCCCGAATCGGTCTATTTTGATGAAGTTTGACAAAATTTTGGCCCAATCACGCCTTTGGAGGGAACAGGGCCCTTTTTCTGAGTTATACATCAGTTTATTGAAACTACTAGTTTGTTATACCTCAGCAGTTGCTGAATACTTAATTTTGGTCTTGGCCTTGAGCTTTGGCATATATTTCAAATGGGAAGAACTTAAAAATACTTCATGTATAATGGTTATATTCATAGGTAGGATTTGACGTTTTAGGTCGCTTGTCTCGTTTTGGGCTGAAAATGATCTGGCAACCCTACTTCAAACTCTTAGACATCTTGTGAGAATATCATTTTTTCGGACACCTTGAGAAGGAATACCTACTTTCGGATCCTCTATCTTCGGAGAGCAGCAAATCAGCTCTTCAGTTTTCCGCAGGAGGCTGAGTGCACCCCGAAATACCCAGCAGTTTATTGGTCATGTACCCAGAAGAAAACACGCACAATGCTTCACTCTTCACTTCAGTGATCTGTCCCTTCGGGAACAGGCGTTTCACCGTGTTATGGTGGGTCCAGACTTGTGCAATGCAACGTGCAAAGCATTTGCATTGCACGTTGCACGTTAAAATCAAATCTGACGAATGCGAACGTTTTTCATGTATCCGAGAATTTTTGTACCGATACTCAACGGCCTATAGTAAAGTAGTAATGGCCTATAGTAAAAACATCATTTGCATTGCACTGCACGATGCTTTGCAAACACGTCCAAACTAGTGCAACGCACATCAAAGACATTCGCCAGAAAACCGCCAACCTCTCGGATACCCACATAATTATAATTTTATTACAATGAAAATTTCAAGTGTTCTATGCTCGCTCACTATTAAAACTCTAATAATTATTACAAGGAATTACAATGCACATTTCACCAGAGAAGTGCATGTATTGTGAGTTATTTCATAGCACTAAACTTGCATTATTGTTATCTGTGATTCAAGCACTCAAGTGATGTTTAAAGTTTGCGTAATGAGTGGTTTAGTGACTTAGAGCTTCGCCACACAATGTGCTCCGACGCGAAGTTGAAAGTCCGATTCAACAATTCAATTTTTCACAATCCGGTCTTTTTTGAGTTGAGTAGGTATGTCGGGTCTAGTCTAACATCCCATCAGGGAATTAGGTCATCTCAATTGTGAATAATTGTCTCTCCATTAGAGACAATAGTCTGACCCGTAAGTAGGTAGGTATTACTAAAACTATCCGCATCTGTACGTTTTCAGTAGGTAGATAATTAATCAGAAATATAGATATCAGTTAAAAGATACACGTTTTTTGTGGTTAATTCAAGATTCGGAACTAATTCTCCAAAATTCCAACAATTTCCTTGAGATTTAATTTTTAAATGGACCATTCTCAACTGGGTACCTACTATTATACCTACATACGAGTAGCTAGAACATGGTTGAGTGTGTACGTACATATTTCCCATACAGTTCAGGCCTATTGATTATGAGGGTCAAAATAACAGTTCTTAGTTTACTGATCATTTTAATCGGACCATTAGTCAGAGGGGTCAATGGTAATACAGATGATTTCATTCGAGATATCATGGTCTATGATTTCATACATTAGGTAGGTATCCTCCATGATCTGATTGATCTGTGTTACTATAGGTAGGCATTTCGAAAATTTGGATAATTCATTACACTTTATAATAGGTAGTTTTCCCCTTTTCTTTCTTAATCCTTCTTATCATAAATTCGTTGACGTCTTGACGAAAAAATTGGGTCATTGCATTTGAAACGTTTTGCAACACGTAGGAAAGTAAGATATTCTCATGGTAGGAAAGCAACATAGAAAGTTACTTACATATTAAATGTATAGGTACCTACATAGGTAGGTTCTTATGAAGGTAGCTCGGAAAGCAAGATATCAAGTTACTTATGTAAGTAGGTACCTATGTAGGTAAGAAGTATTTCTTGCTGTCGAGTTTATTGAACCGTAAGCAAACTGGAGGGTTGCGTGCTCAAAACAATACACCAGTGCCATTAGAAAGCGGATTTACAACACTCGGGTACCTTGTGACCCAAATGTCAGGCTAATAATTATTTCTCTCCATTCGAGAAAGTCACTAGTTTGTGCGCCGACAGTCTCATCGACTCTATGTCTCCATTTAATTCCTCCAGTCTCCAGAGGGCATTCAACTCCGATCGTACATAGTTCTTCCTGGAAATTTTCAACATTGTTTCCCTTTGCTTCCTTCCTCCTTTTCTGCCCTCCCTTATTCTCTATTTCTCCTCTCTCTCTCTCTCCCTCCCTCCCTCTCTCTTTCTTTCTTACCTCCTTCCTAACTCCTACCCCTCTGTACTTTTACCATCTCTCTCCTTCCTCTATCTCTCTCCCTCCCTATACCTCCTTCCTCTCTCCCCTTATCTCCTTCCTCTCAACTCTCTTTCTCTCTCTCTTTCTCTCCCTCTTTCTCTCTCTCTTTCTCAATCTCTCTCTCTCTCTCTCCTACTTCCCCCTCCCTCCCGATACCTCCTCCCTCTCTCTTCCTAAAAACTTATCTGACTTATCCCAATAGGTAGGAGTTGGTGTAGGTACTCAACACCTATACAGTTTTGTTTATTTTATCGTTTTGGCTGAGCATTCACAATGTCAACCTACTGTCATTACGAACGGATAAATTGATACCTAAATTAGGCAGTAGGGAATGCTATTGACTTGGCTACATTCTACATTTTCTATCTACAATATACCACGACATGAAAGATTGAATGACAAAGGGGAGTTAGTATTTTTTAGTGGATGTGCCAATTTCTTCAATGTAAAATTGAGGTAATCACTTAAATGGGAGAGACGAGATGGTATTTTCATTTTTGGTGAATGTGTCAAAATAACCCAAGGTTTACCACGCGATTTTGTATTATCTATTTTATAGCAAGGACAATATTTAACTGCTTCAGCATTTTAAGAGAGTAGGCCGGAGTCACGGCTTTAGAGTATGCCGGCGTGTCACCCTTCTATGGTACCACCTTACCCGCTACTCTTTGCTTTCTAAGAGGACTTGAAGAGTAATTTTCACAAAGATGTACCAGGGTACTTACCAATAGTTTGTTGTCTACGGTTTTGACTACGATCTCTTCTGGCTGGTATTGGCTCACATCGAATCTGAGTTTTAGTAGTTTGTTGTCGCCATCTTCTTGGATGAGGGGAGAGCTGATGTTGTCCAGATAGGTGTTAGGGCCTGGTCTGGGGGCAGCTGTGAGGGCATCATTTGAACTGGAGGTGACGGTGTTGCTCGAACTGCTGAGAAGAGAACAGAGAGGGGATGACGTTAGTTTTTTATGTGAGGAATATAGACGATCTTGGAGATCAATCTTTTGTAAATGGA
>NW_007377499.1:78537-130627 GCF_000475195.1 Diaphorina citri
GGGGTGGGTTTTTTTTTTTTTTTTTTTTTTTTTTTTTTTTTTTTTTTTGTGCAGTCTAGGAATGAAGCTGCCAAGATTCTATGTTTCCATCATGTTCTATTAGCATGTGAATTTTGTATGAAACATGTTTAATTTCCACATTCCACCCACATTGTAGATATATCTACATTGTATAGGTCGGGAGGTACTAATTATTATTTTCCACCATTGCACATATCCACGGATACAAAACAACACTTCCTATCTGTTATCCTCCTCCACAAGATACATTTTTGTTTGTTTCTTCTACTTATTCTACTTTTCTAATCCCTTTTCTCCCACTGGATCGTTCCTCTCACCTTTTGATGATGAAAATCCCGCCATTCAAGCCTTGTTTTTAAAGACCATTTGCAAAATGGTCGTTAGGCTATATTGTTCCTTATGCGACAGAATTTTACCTAGGAAGGTACATCGCAATACATTACAGATACATTATACAACATGTTTGTTTACATTATGTAGATATAGGTAGGTATATGGGAGCTGTAAATATTTCGTGTAAACAATTAGCTGGATTATCTGTTTACATTACAGTAAGGGATTACTTCAAAGTGAATTCGTTATCTTACTACAGCTAGTCTGGGGATAACTCAATGGGCGTTCCCGTAGATAGGTACCTACCTACTACGTCGAGAAGAAAAATCATTTTCTTCTCCTGCTACGGCGGGAACACGATATTCTTCTTCTTCTTTTTTTTTAAAGAGGTTTGACAGAGGGAACTGTAACTGCTATGGTCTTGTCGTCCCGAAATCGAAGAGAGAAGGAAGACAGGATAGGTGAATAAATGGTACACTTACCCTATGTTGCCGTCTGAGATAAAAGGTACTTGCGGAATCATTTATTCTGAATTCAGACAGGTCGCTTCAGGAACTATCTGGACGTTGAGTGGTGTTTTTGCACTTATCTGACGTCTGATTATTGAATGTATCATGTTTCATATGGAAATGGCATCCATCAAGTGTAGGTATCGATCAAGTATTTTGTATGGAATTCATCATGGCAGTGGTGTGGCGTGAGTTTTCAAGAGGGGAAGCTCTTAACTTAACTTAAGTCACAGTATGTCTCCAAATCCCAACCGTACTATTTATGGAAAGAGAGAGAGAGAGAGAGAGAGAGAGAGAAGGAGAGAGTAGAGAAAGAAGATCATTTGGTGGATGTGGCAAAAAATACCACATAAATATAATTACCGAAATTTTCGGCGTTTAATTTTTTTTTTTTTAATTTGGAGAAATGATTTGAATTTTTTTAAAAAACAATAAAAAGAGATATATCACTTTTAGTGTAACACACGAACTGCTTAGTCTCCATTTAATTCCTCCAGTCTCCAGAGGGCATTCAACTCCGATCGTACATAGTTCTTCCTGGAAATTTTCAACATTGTTTCCAAGATTTTTCTAGCGCATATTTCTAAGATAATAATGAACGTGTGATAGTAGCTGGAATGTAGACTCCTTGACGCTTTGTCATAGATAAACTGAATTTACTGAATAGACCAGAGTAGGCAGTAGGGAATGCTATTGACTGTCTACATTTTCTATCTACAATATACCACGACATGAAAGATTGAATGACAAAGGGGAGTTAGTATTTTTTAGTGGATGTGCCAATTTCTTCAATGTAAAATTGAGGTAATCACTTAAATGGGAGAGACGAGATGGTATTTTCATTTTTGGTGAATGTGTCAAAATAACCCAAGGTTTACCACGCGATTTTGTATTATCTATTTTATAGCAAGGACAATATTTAACTGCTTCAGCATTTTAAATAAAATTGAGGTAATCACTTAAATAGGAAACACGAGATGGTATTTTCATTTTTGGTGGATGTGTCAAAATAACCCAAGGTTTACCACGCGATTTTGTATTATCTATTTTATAGCAAGGACAATATTTAACTGCTTCAGCATTTTAAGAGAGTAGGCCGGAGTCACAGCTTTAGAGTATGCCGGCGTGTCACCCTTCTATGGTACCACCTTACCCGCTACTCTTTGCTTTCTAAGAGGACTTGAAGAGTAATTTTCACAAAGATGTACAGGGTAGGTACTTACCAATAGTTTGTTGTCTACGGTTTTGACTACGATCTCTTCTGGCTGGTATTGGCTCACATCGAATCTGAGTTTTAGTAGTCAGGGTACTTACCAATAGTTTGTTGTCTACGGTTTTGACTACGATCTCTTCTGGCTGGTATTGGCTCACATCGAATCTGAGTTTTAGTAGTTTGTTGTCGCCATCTTCTTGGATGAGGGGAGAGCTGATGTTGTCCAGATAGGTGTTAGGGCCTGGTCTGGGGGCAGCTGTGAGGGCATCATTTGAACTGGAGGTGACGGTGTTGCTCGAACTGCTGAGAAGAGAACAGAGAGGGGATGACGTTAGTTTTTTTATGTAAGGAATAGACGATCTTGGAGATCAATCTTTTGTAAATGGAGAAATGGACTCTTTTAGAGCAATATAAGCATTGAGCAGTAACTATAAATTCTTTTATTTTCAACTTTTCTTTTTCCTGTTGTCTTTTCTTTTCTACTAACTTACTTACTGCTCTGGATAAAAAAAAAAAAACCTCATCGATTTATAGCCTCGTTTTTCTACTTTCTTTCTACTAGGTACTTATTTTACATTCTAAGGTAACTTTTCAACTACCTATATTTTTTTTTTTTTATTAATATTTATTAGAGTGTGCCAACATTGAATAATAATGTTATATACACTACCTATATTTTGAACATGCTCAGAAACTGCGCCCGGACAGTCTCCAAGAAGTGTTCTCAAAGATATAATGTCAGAATGTGACTGTAACATGACTAACACTCGTATTTATGAACAAGAATGATCGTTCTTAGATCAGTCTCAAGTCAAAATTGACCAATCAAATGCCTTGAGACTATGCTTGGCACGAACTTAAGAGCCAGCATTTTGTTCATAAATATGGGTGTTAGTATATGTAGATACCTATACATGAGATTAGACCTGGGGGTATGGTTACCTCAGTGGCGTAGCGTCCATGTAGGGCGTGTATTGCGGCCATACACTCAAAAATTCCACTCAAATACCCTTAAATATTGACTTTAAATAATTATTGTATTCTTATTAGAATTATTAGATAGATATTGTAATAGAAATTAGTGTCCGCCCTACACTTGAAGTTAGACCACGCTACGCCACTGGGTTACCTATATCAGTAAGGTTATCTTTAGGTCAGACAATGTTGAAACAGTTTGAATGAAGGTTCAATGCAACTATGGCGAGTAAAAAGTTGAAATCTATTTGATTTCAACTTTGGGAACTGTGTATTTGTGAGGTTTAGTGCGCTAATAGCAACGTGGACTAAAGTTGATAGGAAATGATTTACGGGATCTAAAAATGTTGACCATCTATTTAGAGAGACCCAGTATAAATAAGTACTCAAATAGGTACCTATACCTACTCTAAACTCTATTAGACCTGTTGGCATTTACTTTTAAGTCACGGTACAACAGGTTAATCAATCATTGTTAACAAATTCTGTTGCTCATCTCATGACAGAAAGATAATGAACAAATTTTCAACACCAGCACTTTGTTTTAAAAAAATCTCATATTTTCGTCTTGGCAGCCAGTCGAAATTTCGAAATTTTTTACTCTTTTTTTTCCTCGACGAAAAATTGACCTGGATTTTTCGGCTTGAGATTTTTTGAACAGAAAACAGAGAAAACTGCGTAAATTTTTAGAAATAACTCCATTTTCCTTATTGTGTAACTCTGTAACGTGATTTGCCAACTTCCTCCTAAAATTTAAGACTTTGGGTAAAGTGTGTCATGAGCCAGAGCCAGCCTAGTTATAGCTTGGTTGGTAGCGTGTCTGCCTTGTAAGCGCTAGGTCGCAGGTTTGATCCCGGGGCAGATTTTATCCTCAACAGATAGGTAAGGTTCGTTCTCAGAACTTTTGACTTTCTCCTTTAGAGTTCCTCCGCTCATGATTATTGTGTGTGGATTATTTCCATGATGATGAATGTTAGATTTTTCTTTTTTTTTAGTGTGCATTACCGGTTTAGGATGACGTCATGTTCTGGCGTGTATTTTTAATACTGACTACATAGGTTATAGGTACATGGCATGCTTGTATAAGTCATGTAAATTATGTGTAGGTATGTGTACTATGTAAGTATGTATCTTCCACCCAGTCTGCCTTACCTGATGTGTTTTGTTTTGCTAATCCACACATGCAGAACACGTCATGGAAAACATTCTTTGAAAAAAAAAAAAAAAAAAAAAAAAAAAATTAATACCCTGAACCTGGGTTGTTTCCTTCTCAGTCGACACAAACTTCACCAATTCAGGGGAAGTAACCCACACGAGGAAAACCCGTCATGAAAAAATTTTTTTAAAAAAAAAAAAAAAAAAAAAAAAAAAAATGTATATCTCTGTTCTCACACAAAATATTTACGTAACTATTAGGTGCAGTATGTTGTGTGCGAATATGCTGTTGTCTACATCATCAATAGAGGAAATTGTAACTGCTAAGGTCTTATCGTCCCGAAAGCGAAGAGAGAAGGAAGACAGGATAGGAGAAAGCCAGCCATTCCGAGAATGAATATTATCTGTTTAGAATAAAATCCACCTCGGGCGGGAATCGAACCCGCGACCTAGCCCTTCCAAGGCAGACGAGCTACCAACTAAGCTAACTAGTCTGGCAATTCCAAGCTTAACTTGGAAAAACAATTAGTTTGTGTGAAGATCTGTTTGTTCAAATGACGCTAAATTTAAAATTGCTTCTGGGACTCGAACCCGGATTACGAGTCCAACATTCTACCTCTGAGCGACTTAGGTTCATGACCTCTCCATCCAGCTAACATGACCTCAATTTGGATTTGGACGAATATTTTGTCCAATGTACTTGTAGCAGTTTTATTACTGTGTTGTGTGTGGTATATGCTGAATTCTTGCATGAATAACAAGCGCTTACAAAGCAGACGCATTACCAACTAAGCTAACTAGGCTGGCTGATATCCTTCTTCTTTTAGATCGATAGGAACCAACAGGATGCAGACCAATAGGCTAAAGGTGTAGAAGAGAAAGAAAGAAAGTAATATTTCAGTGGATGTGTCAAATACCCCAAAGCGCGAAAGAAATAGAGAGAGAGAGAGAGAGAGAGAGAGAGAGAGAGAGAGAAAAAGAGAGAGAGAGAGAGAGAGAGAAAGAGAGAGAGAGAAAGAGAGAGAGGATTTCATATCCTTAGTGGATGTGCCACAAATACCAAATTTTGAGAACAAAATGTTGCAAGATTTCACATTCTTACTAATCTTCTGCCTAGATCTCTTTAAAGTCTTTAATTAAACGGAATAGATAACAACGGATAAACTCTTGTATAGGCCTGAAGTGTACAATATTAAGATTTGCACTTAAGCTAAACACACTTCTACACATTTTGCCTGTGGTATGTATTGGTATGGAAAGATGCTAATTATTTACGCCAAGGCACATGCCTGTGTGATATTTTCTAAGGTGTGGTCCGCTGAACATAGGTAAGGTATATAGGTACATAGATAGTAGGTATAAGTACACAAATCATGTGTCGTGCGTGCCGTTCTATACGTCATGGTGACAAGAATAGTAACTAACTGTGTGATATTTTCTAAGGTGTGGTCCGCTGAACATAGTTATTAAGGTATATAGGTACATAGATAGTAGGTATAAGTACATAAATCATGTGTCGTGCGTGCCGTTCTATACGTCATGGTGACAAGAGTAGTAACCAGGCATAGCAGAAATAATAATAGTCATTGGTGACACGAGCAACTCAGCGATAGTCACACTTCAAACTCTTAGACACCTTGTGAGAATATAACTCAGCGATAGTCACACTTCAAACTAGGGTTGGCAGACGTCCCGTATTTCCCGGGACGTCCCGTATTTTGGGCACTTTTCAAAATGTCCCGTACGGGACACGCGTGTCCCGTTAGACACCTTGTGAGAATATTATTTTTTCGGACACCTTGAGAAGGAATACTTTCGGATCCTCTATCAATATATCTTTGGAGAGCAGGAAATCAGCTCTTCAGTTTTCCGCAGGAGGCTGAGTGCACCCCGAAATACCCAGCAGTTTATTGGTCATCTACCCAGAACAAAACACGCACAATGCTTCACTCTTCACTTCAGTGATCTGTCCCTTCGGGGACAGGCGTTTCACCGTGTTACATTTTTAGTGCAATCTTCTTGCGTAGTCAATTAGACTACCGCCTATCGTTCCAATAAATAACCTCCGATTCTGAAGCGGCATAGGTAATAGCTATCACGGTCACGGGGATTGGCTATAAGAACGTGCCAGATCCATCAGACTACCGGACTGTAGAGCGTGCCAGACTGGTTGCTGGTAGTCTAGCACGTTCCAAAATGTATCACGTGTAACGTGCAGACTAGCTGATGCCAAATATTGCACGGTCTAGACTGGACACTGGAATGGATCAATAAAGTTAAAACAACGTCGAATGATGAAATCTCGTGTTTTTTCTTCTACAAAGAACAATGTCGCCATCCAGACTGTCTCCATGGTGGTTTGCAATGCAAAGTGTTCTATGCTGATGTGTAATTAGGTAATTATAATTTTATTACAATGAAAATTTCAAGTGTTCTCTGCTCAACTCCAATTACAATGCAAATTTCACCAGAGCAGTGCAATGTGCATGTATTGTAACTATTATTTCATAGCGCCAGCATTATTATCTGTGATTTAAGCAGTCAAGTGAGGGTTTAAGCTTTTAAGTGTAGGAAATTAGTCGTTTAGTGCCTTAAAGCCTCGCCAAGTCGCCATACAACGTGCTACGATGCGACGTTTCAAAGTCCAATTTTCCACTATCCGTTCAGGTCTAGCTCCAGTCACACAGTTAACACAGTAGTCACAGTACCTAGGGTAAGTCGCCATACAACGTGTTACGATGCGACGTTTCAAAGTCCAATTTTCCACTATCCGTTCAGGTCTAGCTCCAGTCACACAGTTAACACAGTAGTCACAGTACCTAGGGTAAGTCGCCATACAACGTGTTACGATGCGACGTTTCAAAGTCCAATTTTCCACTATCCGTTCAGGTCTAGCTCCAGTCACACAGTTAACACAGTAGTCACAGTACCTAGGGTAAGTCGCCATACAACGTGTTACGATGCGACGTTTCAAAGTCCAATTTTCCACTATCCGTTCAGGTCTAGCTCCAGTCACACAGTTAACACAGTACCTACCTACCTATGTTCATTAAAAAAAAAAAAAAAAATGCTGATCTAGTCTATCATCCTATCAGGGAATTAGGTCATCTCAATTGTGAATAATTGTCTCTCCATTGGAAACAATAGTCTGACCCGTGATATTACTTAAACTATCCGTCTGTAAATGTAAGTACCTACTTGGTATGTATTTTTTAAAATTTCAAGTAGGTTTCTACTTACATACGTGGGTCAGAAATACGTAAAAAGTTCGTGCCTATAGGTAGGTAGCTAAGATAGAGGTACCCATTTTTTTTTTTTTTTTCCTTTTTTTTAATGAATGAGACTGCGTCTTTGTAATTCAAGATTCTGAACAAATAATGCTTTTCAACAGGGTACCTAGGTACTATTAATACATCTACATCATACGAGTAGCTTAACACGGTTGAGTGTGTTCGTACATTATTTCCCATACAGTTCAGGCCTATTGATTATGAGGGTCAAAATAACAGTTATTAGTTTACTGATCATTTTAATCCGACCATTAGTCAGAGGGGTCAAGGGTAATACAGATGATTTCATTCGAGATATCATGGTCTATGATTTCATACATTGGTTAAGTATCAGAGATGCCTCCATGATTTGTATTGGTGTAGGCCAGGCCAGATTCCGAAAATTTGAAGAATCCATTCCTTTTTTACTTTATCCTATAGGAAGGAAAGTAATGTAATCGGGTCAAATTTTCGATGGTCAGTTTTTAGTGCCAAAACACGTTTTGAGGTCCCTAGAGCCTAAATACAAAGTTTCAGCCATTGGTCCGTGTGTGTGTCTGTCTGTCTGTCTGTAAACAAAATATCTCGAGAACGGTGAGAGCTAGAAACTTGGCATGCAGCTGTCAAATGTGACAAGGATACGACACGAAACTTTTGGTTTAGATCGGTGCAATGGTTGGCGGTATTTAGACCGTTTTTTGGCGGTTTTCGACCGTTTTTTGGCGGTTTTCAGCTAGGTATACTGACTAAACGGTTAGAGATATTGTAAAAGTAGCTACCTATCTACATAGGTAGGTAACAAGTCGTTGACGTTTTTGTGACGAAAAAATTGGGTCAATTCATTGTAATTGAAACGTTTTGCAACATGAAGGTGCATTAGGTAGGTAGATTCGCATGATAGGAAAGCAATATAGAAAGTTACTTACATAAATGTAGGTTGGTAGGTTCTTATGAAGGTAGCTTGGAATGGAAAGCAAGATATTCTCATGCTAGGAAAGTCAAATAATATCAAATTTACTTATGTAAATAACAAGAGGAAGGTACCTATGTAGGTAATAAGTATTTCTTGCTGTCGAGTTTATTGAACCGTAAGCAAACTGGAGGGTTGCGTGCTCAAAACAATACACTAGTGCCATTAGAAAGCGGATTTACAACACTCGGGTACCTTGTGACCCAAATGTCAGGCTAATAATTATTTCTCTCCATTCGAGAAAGTCTCCTTCCTTTTCCTCCTTCTCTCTCCTTCCTCCCTCCCTTTCTGCCCTCCCTTTTTCTCTATTTCTCCTCTCTCCCTCCCTCTCTCTCCCTCTCTCTCTCTTTCTTTCTTACCTCCTTCCTAACTCCTACCCCTCTGTACCATCTCTCTCTCTCTCCCTCCCTCTCTCTCTACTTCCTCTATCTCACTCCCTCCCTATACCTCCTTCCTCTCTCCCCTTATCTCCTTCCTCTCCACTCTCTCTCCCTCTTTCTCTCTTTCTTTCTCTTTCCCTTTCTCTCTCTCTCCCTCTTTCTCTCTCTCTCTCTCCCTCTTTCTCTCTCTCTTTCTCTTTCCCTTTCTCTCCCTCTTTCTCTTTCTCAATCTCTCTCTCTCTCCTACTTCCCCCTCCCTCCCGATACATCCTTCCTCTCTCTTCCTAAAACCTTTCTCTCTCCCCTCTGCTTTAAGGAGGGGAGGGGATAATGTCTATCCCTTTCCTTCCATATTTCCGTACTATTAGGGAGAGGAAGAGGGAGATTTCAGGTAGGGGGGGGGTCTATTCCCCTACTCTCCCATTTGAGGGGGGGGGTAGGTGTAGAAATAGGTACCTACATAAGTTATAACCAGTTTGGGTGGTAAAATGGGTAGGAGGGTGGGTGGGTAGGTTAGTTGGTTAGTTGGTGGGTGGCTAGGTATAAGTAGGTACATTTAGATATGAAATCTAGGTCAGCGAAAGGTAAAAGAATAAAAAATAGCCCCGTGAACTTTTTATTATACCTAGACAGGTAATAAAATACACCCCCCTTATACACCCCCTTATACTAGTACAGAACTCCAAATACACCCCCTTACCATAGAACTTCTAAAGTTTTACTCGTTTCTTTTAATTTCGTTTCGTTCTATTGTTCCGTCCAGCAGGGCGGTATAAAGTTGTTGTTAAGGCATTGGAGTCCTTCTGATATAACTATCTATGTAACTATGCAAAACTATGATTTTATTATTATTATTTTATTTATTTTTTTTTCTAGCCTATTACCTAACTAAAAGGGTAGGTAATTAGGTAGCTATAATTACCTAGTAATAAAAGGTAAAGTCCAAAAGTGAATTCCTTAAATTTATTAGGCCAGTTGAATCCCCTACTGATGTATTTTTCCCCCTTTACCTAGTAGGTACCTACCTACCTACCTACCCAAATTTTACTTGCATATCGTAAATTTATTTAAGGTAATTTACATCAGACTTTTTCTTTTGTCTAGGCAGGTAGGTAGTTTACGAGCGCCAAGATGGTTGTTTGTTCATTTTGTACACCGAAAACTGCTGACCGCAAAAACGAGAGAAAAAACAAGTAATTCTTGAGACTTGAGAGTGTTCGCGAGAAAATTAGTTGGAGCCATGAGACAATTAAAAATTATGTGCCCGCGTTATGCATGGGATGTGATGAGAATTAAGACATTATAAGATGCACTTTTCATTCGAGATCATTTGCATTGAATGCTCTCTGCTTCTCTGCATTATGCAACAGAGTTTCATTAATTTTATTTCATTTTACGCTGGCGCTATTTCCATTTTATTATTTTTTATTTATGTAATTTCAGGAGGATGCGGTTTTTTTTTTTTTTTTTGTGCAATCTAGGAATGAAGCTGCCAAGATTCTATGTTTCCATCATGTTCTAAGTATTAGCATGTGAATTTTGTATGAAACATGTATTTCCACCCACATTGTAGATGTAGATATATCTACATTGTATAGGTCGGGAGGTACTAATATTATTATTTTCCACCATTGCACATATCCACGGATACAAAACAACACTTCCTATCTGTTATCCTCCCCCACAAGATACGAGTATTTTTGTTTGTTTCTTCTATTCTACTTTTCTAATCCCTAATCCCTTTTCTCCCACTGGATTGTTCCTCTCACCTTTTGATGATGAAAATCCTGCCATTTAAGCCTTGTTTTTAAAGACCATTTGCAAATTTGCAAAATGGTCGTTAGGTTATATTGTTCCTTATGCGACAGAATTTTACCTAGGTAGGTACCTACATCGCAATACATTACACACATTATACAACATGTTTGTTTACATTATGTAGATATAGGTAGGTAGGTAGGTAGGTATATGGGAGCTGTAAATATTTCGTGTAAACAATTAGCTGGATTATCTGTTTACATTACAGGAAAGGGATTACTTCAAAGTGAATTCGTTATCTTACTACAGCTAGCGTGGGGATAACTCAATGGGCGTTCCCGTAGATAGGTATACCTACCTACGCTACGTGGAGAAGAAAAATCTTTTTCTTCTCCTGCTACGGCGGGAACACGATATTCTTCTTTTTTTAAAGAGGTTTGACAGAGGGAACTGTAACTGCTATGGTCTTGTTGTCCCGAAATTGAAGAGAGAAGGAAGACAGGATAGGAGAAAGCCAGCCGTTCCGAGAACGAACATTATCCCATCAGGATAAAATCCGCCCCGGGCGGAAATCGAATCCGCGGCATAGCGCTTACAAGGCAGACGCACTACCAACTAAGCTAACTAGGCTGGCTGATATTCTTCTTCTTTTAGATCGATAGGAACCAACAGGATACACACCTACAGGCTAAAGGTGTAGAAGAGAAAGAATGGAAGTAATATTTCAGTGGATGTGTCAAATACCCCAAAGAGATAAAAGAAATAGAGAGAGAGAGAGAGAGAGAGAGAGAGAGAGAGAGAGAGAGAGAGAGAGAGAGAGAGAGAGAGAGAGAGAGAGAAGAGAGAGAGAGAGAGGAGAGAAGAGAGAGAGAATGGTGTGGTAGCTAGAGAGAGAGAGAGAGAGAGAGAGAATTTCATATCCTTAGTGGATGTGCCACAAATACCAAATTTTGAGAACAAAATGTTACAAGATTTCACATTCTTAGTAATCTTCTGCCTAGATCTCTTTAATTAAACGGAATAGCTAACAACCGATAAACTCTTGTATAGGCCTGAAGTGTACAATTAAGATTTGCACTTAAGCTACACACACTTCTACACATTTTGCCTGTGGTATGTATAAAGTTCTGATTATAACCATTGTGAAGGGGGATGATTTTAAATGGGTACCTAATTGTCAATTTTCTACCCTAAGCCCAAAATAGGCTACTTTGTTTGGAAGTTAGGTCTGGACGGCTCACGTTTCCTATTTTACTATTTTTTTCTAAGCTTGGTAAAGTTCAAACAGTCTAGTCGGCGCGAACGACCTACTGGTCCGCAGTGTTAAAGCGCCCTAATCAAACAGGTATGGTACGCACCTGGTGGAGGTTTTGAAGAAGTTGGACTCGCGGTTCATCAACTCGGATCGGACACCTTGAAAATCACAAAATCTTCCTCTGAAGACACCTGCTGGTTTTCACGACAAAAATGACCATATTTTTCTCAAATTCAAAACAAAGTTGTTCTACACATATAAAAGTGTAGCTGTGAGTGAGTGTAGGTATGGCGTATGGGTGATAAAATTAGAGATAGATACCTACATCATATTTAATGTGTTTGATAGGGGGGACTGTAACAACGGAGGCCTTATCGTCCCGAAATCGGAGAGAGAAGGAGGACAGGATAGGAGAAGGCCAGTCGTTCTGATCGAAAAGTTCATGTATCATATGTGATACAGTATGAACTTAAGGGTTAAAGCGCCCTAATCAAACAGGTATGGTACGCACCTGGTGGAGGTTTTGAAGAAGTTGGACTCGCGGTTCATCAACTCGGATCGGACTGGTACCGAAAAGTTCATGTATCATATGTGATACAGTATGAACTTAAGGGTTAATGCAATGCAACACATGGACACAAAAAATGAGAACAAAGACCCGAGACTTAGTGATATCAGCCATTTAATCGAGCAGTTTACCGATTACACCATGTGCTGGATGACCTCAGCATCAATTCGATGACCAAGTGGTCTCTGCTCCGAACTGGTTTTCTGTAGCCTTATCTCTCTCCTCTCCAAATTCAATGAAACTTTAGATCCATCTTTCTCATCTCCGCGTCAAACCGTTCGCGGATGTTACTGAATTCAGAATCGATAACGCTGAAATCTCCCAGCTTGATCGGGATGTTACGCTTGCCACTATCTGCCATGGAGGTTAAACAAAGTCGCGGGAAAACGGAGGAAAAATCGGACACCGACAAGCACTCGCGGACCTCGACAACTTTTATGTAGAACTTCGCGTTTTTCTTGAAGTGCACAAAAGAGTTAGAAAGTTGTTGCAAACCGCTCTTTTTTTTTCATTATGATACCCACTTCTGTTTGATACCTGATTTCCAAATTCCTTGGTCGGAACCAGAACCAAAGTTCTGATTATAACCATTGTGAAGGGAGATGATTGTAAATAATAATTGTCGATTTTCTACCCTAAGCCCAAAATGGGCTACTTTGTTTGGAAGTTAGGTCTGGACGGCTTACATTTCCTATTTTACTATTTTTTTCTAAGCTTGGTAAAGTTCAAACAGTCTAGTTGGCGCGAACGACCTACTGGTCCGCATGTGTTAAAGCGCCCTAATCAAACAGGTACGGTACGCACCTGGTGGAGGTTTTGAAGAAGTTGGACTCGCGGTTCATCAACTCGGATCGGAACTTGGTCATTTCGTCTTCCATCTTTCGCTGGTCTACTCCCTATTTTAATGTCCCCCAGCCAAACTAAGCTGGTCTACTCCCTGTTTAAAGTCCCCCAGCTAGACTAAGCTAGTCTACTCCCTATTTTAATGTCCCCCAGCCAGACTAAGCTAGTCTACTCCCTATTTTAATGTCCCCCAGCCAGACTAAGCTGGTCTACTCCCTATTTTAATGTCCCCCGCTAGACTAAATGAGGAAAATGAGTAGCTATGACATATAAATGCGCATAGCGACCGGTGCCAGCATGGTAGGTAAACATTGGATGTTAGGATTATTGAGATATTGGGAAAAATCCTACAATGCTGCAGTGAGCACCAAAGTTGTGATATAGGTAATAACCTAATAACACAAAGACACTGCATTTTCAAAATCTAATGTCAGCCGTATTTTTAACAAAGTATGCAATGTGCTGTACATTTTTTTCCTGAAAATTTTCGTGGTTAGCGCAGTGCCTAGACGCCAGATTTAGAGTTTAGAGGTTCGAGTTTTTCGTCAGCCTCTCAGCCCTTATATAGGTACGCGCGTAGATATGTAGGTAACTAACACACCTATACAATATGTATAATAGCGTGTTGTGTAACTACACCTACACCTCTACAGAATGCTAGGGAATTCAGGATTTTGGTATTTGACTTTCTTGAACTGATAGAAATAGAGATAGTGTTAGTATAAGTACCTACTAATAGCAGAGACATCCCCTCTACCTAGCTGAATACATTTCCCTCACACCTCAGCTATAAGCCACCCTGTACATACAGGTACACATTCACTACAATGCCCTTGGCCGGTAGGTACCCTTCCTGTTTACAGCCCCCATCCAGACTGCTTTGTCAGGTACTGTAGGTAGATGTAAAATTTGTTTCCTCTTACCAGTAAGTAGTTCATCAGTGATATTGTCCATGGCTGCATCCAGATAGTACCAACTATGTTGAGGGTTCTCATTATGACCCAGTCTGATATGAACTTAGCATTAAAACAAATGAGTAAATGATGAACGTCGTTTGCTGTTATCACCTAAGTGGGTGGGTACTTGAAATATCTACATGACATCTGTCTATTTGAAGTTGTAACGTATAATGAACTTTTAGCTTTTACATCAGATCTCTTTTTTTCTTATTAATTACTTAAAGGGCTCTTAATCGCCTGCCCTTAACGAAAGCTCCTTATGTAGCTAAGCCTTAAGGCTCCTTCACATGAAACTCGAGAGCTCAAACGTGACAAGAATAGGTACCTACTTACCTATGTATGTGGTCAAAGAAAGCTCCTCATGTAGCTAAGCCTTAAGGCTCCTTCACATGAAACTCGAGAGCTCAAACGTGACAAGAATAGGGACCTACTTACCTATGTATGGGGTCAAATTCTCAAATTTTCAAACAGGTAAATGAGGATATGTAATCATATTTATACTCTTGACTTATTTATACTTGGTACTTTAGTTGGTAAGTTTTGGTACTCAATGTCAATAGGTAGGTAAATGAGGATATGTAATCATATTTATACTCTTGACTTATTTATACTTGGTACTTTAGTTGGTAAGTTTTGGTACTCAATGTCAAGAGTATAAATATGATTTATTGACATTGAGTACCAAAACTTACCAACTAAATAGAAGTAGTAGTCTGGTGGTAAAGGTACTTGCACTCAGACTCTAGTTAGGTGAGCATTCACCTCTCTCATGTCTTAGACTTGGATTGTTCAGAACTCAAGTTCACATTAGAATTAGAACCTAAAGAACAGTGACTTGAAGTAAGTCTGATTACAAGAAATTCACATGGTAAGTGAAGTAGCCGAATAGGGTGTTTGGTAAGTTGTGCAACAGTTGTTGTAGCGGCTTCAGCTGTAGCCGAATGGTGATGGACTGATGGCAGAATAAAGAAAAGATTCCTGTTTAGAATAAAAGGGAGTCGAACCCGCGACCTAGCGCTTTTTCCCCCACCTTGTTGTTTTAGCGGCTTTAGCTTTTGTCGAACCGTGATGGCAGAATAAAGAAAAGATATCTTGTTTTATCCGCCATAGACCGGGATAATGGTCTCCAGGCATGTTTAATTGGCTCATAGACCGGGAATGATGGTCTCCAGGCATGTTTAATTGGCTCATAGACCGGGGATGATGGTCTCCAGGCATGTTTAATTGGCTCATAGACCGGGAATGATGATGGTCTCCAGGCATGTTTAATTGGCTCATAGACCGGGGATGATGGTCTCCAGGCATGTTTACTAAATAGAAGTAGTAGTCCCGTGGTAAAGGTACTTGCACTCTAGTTAAGTGAGCATTCACCTCTCTCATGTCTTAGACTTGGATTGTTCAGAACTCAAGTTCACATTAGAATTAGAACCTAAAGAACAGTGACTTGAAGTAAGTCTGATTACAAGAAATTCACATGGTAAGTAAAGTAGCCGAATAGGGTGTTTGGTAAATTGTGCAACAGTTGTAGCGGCTTATGCTGTAGCTGAATGGTGATGGACTGATGGCAGAATAAAGAAAAGATTCCTGTTTAGAATAAAAGGGAGTCGAACCCGCGGCCTTGCGCTTTTTCCCCCAGCTTGTTGTTTTAGCGGCTTTAGCTTTTGTCGAACCGTGATGGCAGAGTAAAGAAAAGATATCTTGTTTTATCTTTAAAGAAAAAGTTTTCTTGATAAAATAAAAGAGAATTGCCATTGGTCATTATACTCATTATTCATTGTTGACACTACCGAGTACTTACTATCAATTATTGGCAGTGCCTAGGAAGTATTGTCGATTATTCTTATATAATTGACATCAAGAACAATGCAGTTATTGGTTGTTGGGTGTAACCCTTCACCTTGGGCGATACTCATCAGGTGACTTGAATCCTTCTAGGAACACCTTAGCGGTCCCAGCACACAATGGAAAACTGCAGTCAATTCCGTCCAAGTTTTACTGACATACAATTGCCTAGGTGTTGAGTACCTACACCAACTCCTAACTATTGGCATAAGTCAGATAAGGGCAGGTAATCTCGTAAACGTCACAATACACACAGCCCTCACAACAATCAGTACAGATTCACAAGTCATACTGCAATCAGAGGTACAGACAAACTTGAAACCTAGCATTTACAAGGCAGGCTCTCTACCTTTCAAGCTATAAACTAGACTGGGCTCTTTTCCATTTTTTATTGCACCGAGAACTTTATAACTTTCAATTTTCGTAAAATTCCGAAAAATTCCTACTTTAGTTTTCTTGAAATGTACCTATGTACATTAATAGAGAATTGTCATGAGTCATTATCATTATTCAATTATTGACAGTATCTAGGACGTTTTGCCGACTATTGTCATTATTGACAGTAGTATTGCGACTATTATCATTATTGACATCAAGAACAATGCAGTTGTTGGGTGTAACCCTTCACCTTGGGCGATACTCATCAGGTGATTTGAATCCTTCCAGGAACACCTTAGCAGGAAACAATGGAAAACTGCAGTCAATTCCGTCCAAGTTTTACTGACATACAATTGCACTCAGGGAACCAATACTTTATCGTCGCTTCAGAAATAATTGCCTATCATATCGACTATCGACCATTCTTTGGAAAAATGTGAAGAATGATAAGAAAAGAAGTTTTTATACTGCCAGCCTAGGTTAGCTTGGTTGGTAGCGTTCTGCCTTGTAAGCCGCTGATTTCCGACCGGGGCAGATTTTATCCTAAACCGATAATGTTTATTCTCGAAAGGGCTAGCTTTCTTCTATCCTGCCTCCCTTCTCTCTTCGATTTCGAGACAATAAGACCTTAGCAATTACAGTTCCCTCCATTTAATCTCTTCAAAAATTATTTTCCAGAAAACTCAGTAAAATGATGGTTTGCGCTCTGTTATTTCTAAAGCTCCGATATGCAAATTCAGCTGAATAGATAAAATCTATGCAGATAGATTAAACCATGGTGAAGACCTTGATGGCCACTCCCCGATGAATACTCGAGACTGAGACATGTAGCGGAGAATACTAGTTGCGAACAACTTGTTCTCAACCATGTCAGCGAACTAATTTCGTACACTTCGAAAAAGATACGCACAGCACATACCAATTCTAATTGTACACAAAAAGCAAAGCAGATTATTGAGGAATTTCAAAAGTTGAGCTACCTAATTTGTAGTGTAGGTAGGATTAGGAAGGTAAAATTTGAAAAAAAAAGAACTTTCACAAAATTTTCTAGGTTTCCAGTTTAGGCACGGTTAGGTAACGCGTAGAAAAAACTTTTGTTTCTTTTCTGGAATTAAAATTGGGGTAAGCATTGAAAATACGGAGAAAAACACTAATATTTCAAGATTTTAAGTTCACGCAATTAGTATCGTCATTTAAGTCGTCTTCTTCGCAACTAGTCTGCAGACAGATATAGACATACCTGTCATCACTAGTTAATAACATAGTCAATAGTGTGATAACTGCTTCTAACCGTAGAGGCACCCCTACCCGCTCTGGGCGCACCAGAGAAACTAATCCCCATCGCCCACTAAATCGCTAAAATCATAAAAAAAAGAAAAGAAAAATACATTACTTTCCTTCCTATCTTAGGATAAGGAAAGTGAAAAAATTGGACCGATTCCAATACTTTCTCGTTACTTTGTATAGTCCTCTATGCAGACTGTAATAGAAAGTAAAAACTTGGATAACAAAATCCAATATTTTCTCATTCTCATTACTTTGTATAGTTTCTCTATGCAGAATGTAATAGAAAGTAAAGAGTGAGAGAACAAAACCCACTGTTTTCGACGGCATTTAGAAGAGACCCCACCAATCTTGTTGTAAAATAGAAGAATTACCTGAATTACCTACCTAAATTACCAATAAATAAACTTAACTTATTTATTTAACACTTTTTTATACACCTTTCTACTCGTATTATTCTGGCTTTGCTGAATAGAGGTAGTTTCTTTATACTATTTTGCAATTGTGTAGTTTCCACGCAGCTAAAGTAAACGCAGCTATTTAGCTTCAAAGAACTTAGATCTAGTTGTTCTTGCTACATTGATTCTAAACGTTTGAGACCATTCTCAACAAATCCTTGGAACCTTGGAAGTTAGATTCACCACAAGTATTGTCCCATGTAGAAATGTCGCTGACCAAAGTTTCGACTCTGTCTCTTCCATTGTGGCTGTTTCATTAGATCCACACGTGGTTTTACTTTGATAACTCCATGCTTTATCTTACTGGGGTATTTCACCTCCAGTAGGAATACTATGAAGCTAATCACCTGTCCAGCCACTAATATGAAGAATGTACACCAGATCAATTTCATCCTCAGTGGTCTGCCTTTAGATAATTCCATGCTTTATCTTACTGGGGTATTTCACCTCCAGTAGGAATACGATAAAGCTAATCACTTGTCCAGCCACTAATATGAAGAATGTACACCAGATCAATTTCATCCTCAGTGGTCTGCCTTTAATTTTCTCAGCCGGTAGGAGGCGGTAATAACTCCATGCTTTATCTTACTGGGGTATTTCACCTCCAGTAGGAATACTATAAAGCTAATCACCTGTCCAGCCACTAATATGAAGAATGTACACCAGATCAATTTCATCCTCAATGGTCTGCCTTTAATTTTCTCAGCCGGTAGGAGGCGGTTTGATCCAAGATGCATGATGAAGTGATCAATAATCCCAGTCTCAAATAGTCTGGTCAGTACTTTGTTCAGACTGTTGTGCAGATGGGAATTACGCTGAACTAGTAGCTGTGTGGTATGCGCGCGCAGCAGACAGCCTGGTATTAGTCGGAATGGTATCTTCACCTTGATGAGCCGGGCCTGTGGTCTGCTGTGATAATACATGAACCGCTTCACTGCAAACACCGCTATGTCACGTGATACCACCGTGCGGTTCATGATGGACTCGAAATCCCCGGGTTGTAGGGTTCGATACCGCTTGAGGAACTTCCGGCTGATGTCTGTGGACTTGGCGGTCTCCTGTATGATCTTAAGGACGTCGGGGCCTCCTACGATGTTCAGCTCAGACTTGAGGATGTCAGTCATGCTGTTGAAATCATTAGCATGTGCAGGGACAGTCATGAAGCTACCTAGTGATGCCCGGTACGCTGTGGTGATGATGAGACAATACCATAGCCAGTTGGTGAGGAAGATCCTCAGGTGTGTGGTGTTATTCTTCACCTTACTCTCCTGTTCCATGAGCATCGCGTACGCATACAACACACAGGCAGCCAATGCCTCTCTACTCCTATCTGACTCGAAGCAATACAGGGTGGCTACAAATAGAAGATAGGCGAGGATAACACAGGCCCAGGTACCCAGGGAGAACTCATTGACATAGTTAGCCCAGGTAGAGGGCCGACTGCCAGCACGCCATGGTACCCCCCGAAAAGTCCCTTTACCCCAGCAGTCTAAACAATACGTATGTATAGTGAACTTTTAGCTTTTACATCAGATCTCTTTTTCTAATTAATTACTTAAAAGGGCTCTTAATCGCCTGCCCTTAACGAAAGCTCCTTATATCTAGCTCAGCCTTAAGGCTCCTTCACACGAAACTCGAGAGCTCAAACGTGACAAGAATAGGTACCTACTTACCTATGTATGTGGTCAAATTCTCAAATTTTCAAATAGGTAAATGAACCTTGGACTTGATAGTTCTTTCTCTTCAGAGTATTTGCCAATGATATAACGGTGCTCAATCGTTGAATCATTCAACATTTTACTCTGTTCATGATGAGGCAATTAGAGGCCTTGTTTTCTTTTCTCGATCTTATTTCAATTAATCTAAACCTTTACCTTTCGAACTTTCATATTGATTTGCAAAAGAGTACTTTTATAAGTCATTTTTTAATTATGTGCCTCACATTTACAATGCACCAAGAATGTTACCTGAATTTTTAGATATTCTTACGCGAACTTTCTGTATTTTTTACTGAATATTCCACACATTCACTTGATATGACTACTTATCTTCAAATTATTTGCCTTCATTTTTAATAGTTATGTAGGTATTACCTTCTCTAAAAAAAAAAAAAAAAGATAGATGTACGAGTATCTTCTTACTATGCAGTTATAATACTGTATGGCTGTTCAAATTAATAGATACCACCTTACTATACAGCTATGTGTACTGTACTGATGAATAGATAGTAGACAGATATGTAGTTACTTACCTGAGTGTTACTGATAAATAGATGCTAACTGTTCAACTAGTCTCTGGGCCAAGTCCGAATTACACTATCCGTTCAGGTTATGGTCTGCCGCCGAATATTCATTCAAGAGCCACACTCCAGTCACAGTACGTTAAACGCGAACAGTCAAAAGTCAAAAGTTTACAGGCACTACGCGATTGGAAGAGAGAAGAGAGTGAACGTACTGTGCATTTCGACCTTAATAAAAAAAAAGGGTAAAAATGCGCTGATTGCACAATTTTCGTCGGAAAAGTCTGGTATCCAAACCTACATTGACCAACACATCACAAGTAAAATGCTCTTTGGCTCACCTAACGACTTCCCTATAGTATTTACCTTTCTATTTTCTAATCAAACCTTTTTTGGTCAACCTAACGGTATCTTTTTTTAACGAAACCTTTTTTGGTCAACCTAGCCGAAACCTTTTTTTGGCCAACCCAACCTAGCGAAACCTTTTCAGGCAAAACCTAACGAAACCTTGTTTCCTCTGTTCCCAGGTGCACGCTAAGCACGAAGAGAAGAGTGACTCCAAGTCCGTCTACCGAGAGTACAACAGAGAATTCCTCCTACCCAAGGGTACGAACCCAGAGAGCATCAAATCTTCCCTCAGTAAGGATGGCGTGCTAACCGTAGAGGCACCCCTGCCCGCTCTGGGCGCTCCAGAGAAACTAATCCCCATCGCCCACTAAATCGCTAAAATCATAAAAAGAAAAGAAAAATACATTACTTTCCTTCCTATCTTAGGATAAGGAAAGTGAAAAAATTGGACCGATTCCAATACTTTCTCATTACTTTGTAATAGTCCTCTATGCAGAGTGTAATAGAAAGTAAAAACTTGGATAACAAAATCCAATACTTTCTCATTCTCATTACTTTGTATAGTTTCTCTATGCAGAATGTAATAGAAAGTAGGTAAAGAGTGAGAGAACAAAACCCAATGTTTTCGACGGCATTTAGAAGAGACCCCACCAATCTTGTAAAATAAAAGAATTACCTAAATTACCAATAAATAAACTTAACTTATTTATTTAACACTTTTTTATACACCTTTCTACTTTCTACTCGTATTATTCTGGCTTTGCTGAATAGAGGTAGTTTCTTTATACTATTTTGCAATTGTTTAGTTTCCACGCAGCTAAAGTAAACGCAGCTATTAGCTTCAAAGAACTTAGATCTAGTTGTTCTTGCTACATTGATTCTAAACGTTTGAGACCATTCTCAACAAATCCTTGGACTTGATAGGTAAAATCTATGCAGATATTGCAGATAGATCAAACCATGGTGAAGACCTTGATGGCCACTCCCCGATGAATACTCGAGACTGAGACATGTAGCGGAGAATACTAGTTGCGAACAACTTGTTCTCAACCATGTCAGCGAACTAATTTCGTACACTTCGAAAAAGATACGCACAGACCTAGGTCTGTCCGTTAGGTCTGTCTCTGGGAGTCTGTCAGACCGCCAAAACGCGTGTGCCGGAAAAAGCTTCAGACCCAGGTCTCTCACATGGTCTGACAGACCTAGGTCGTTCTGTCAGACAGGTAAATCTTTCAGACGGTCTGTTAGTGGCTGGCATTATGTAATTCTTCGTCCTCTTCTATGATTGGTGTTGGGACATGCAAAGATGAAGAGTTATTGGTCCCTTGTTCCAGTGAAAAACTCGAAAAGTGAGTGATTTGACTTCTCCTAGGGCTAGGAGAAGGTGACATCTCCGTTTTCAAAGATTATCTACAACGTTTTTGTGCTCTTGGTCCTTGTTATACTACCGTTTCTGAGATCCAGATATAACGATACTTAAAACATAGAGTGCCCAAAATCAGAGTAGTCTCGATGTAATGGAAATAATAAAAACTTGAGTTTTAGTAACACTCAAACAAAGTGTCAAAACAAAAGTCTTACTCACCGGAATATTTGATAATATTATCAGGAGGATGATCAATAGCCACACACTTGAGTTTACACTGATGAAAGTTCGGTATCTGAGTGCGTGTAGCGTACAACTTGCGCCGCTTCAGATCATGTCTGAACTGCCCAGTAGGGCCATTATAGACATTGACTAGCTTGGGCGTATCTACCATGTTACAGCTGGTGTTGGAGTATGGTTGGTACGTGTATACCAGAACGTCCGTACCGTCTAGCTTGAGACCGAGAACGTGGATCTGTGAAAATGGACGTGTCTGGTTAGGTGAGATGTATTTTCCTTTTGAAAAATAGGAGAGAAACATTTTCCTTTTGAAAAACTGACCCCTGCTTCTTCAGTAACTTCAGTTTCTATTAGAGCAGTGGTCAGTGATCTGTTTCCCGAAATGAAAATTGTAAAATACACTTTTTAAGAGATTTGATAGAGGGAACTGTAATTATTGAGGTTTAAATCTCCCGAAATCGAAGAGAGAAGAAAGAGGACACAGGAGAGGAAAAAGCCAGTCGTTCCGGGAATGAACCTTATCTGTTTAGGTCCTTTAGGATAAAGTCTGCCCCGGACGGCAAATCAACGCGCGACATAGTGCTTACAAGGCAGACTCTACACCTTCCAAGCTAACTAGGCTGAATTTTAATTTCAGGTGTATTTTCCTTTCGGAAACGGAGCTGATTCCGATGGCGCGCCATCTTGGATTTCTTATGATTTAGTTTGAGGAGCCAATTCAGTTTCCAAAAGGAAACTTCACCTTCTTCAACTTCCAGAAGATATTGAAGACATTCTTGATCTCAACCAGAGTTGTATTGGGCGCCTCCCAGACAACCAAATAGTGGGAGCTCCCATGATCTGAATGGGTTTTGGTCAGGAGCTTCAACCAAGTTTCGTAGAACGATAGCTTGGAGTGGGTACGATTACGGGAAGGGGGGGTTTGGCTGAGGGTTCCATTGACATCGGTGGTATTGGTGAGGCTGCTGTTGGTGTTGTTTCCATTGTTGATGGTTATGTTGTAGGTGTTATTGTTTCTGTTTTCATTGGTGTTCGTCATATTGATATTGTTGTAAGGGGGCGGGATTGGAACTGAGGTCTGCCGGGCAGATTTATGTGAGTTTCGAGGTCGTTTTTTGTTTCTAGAGCTAGAACTGTTAGAAGACTTATTGCTGTGTTGAAAATGTTTGTCCTCCTGAAAGCAGCGATGGTTATGTTGTAGGTGTTATTGTTTCTGTTTTCATTGGTGTTCGTCATATTGATATTGTTGTAAGGGGACGGGATTGGAACTGAGTTCTGCCGGGCAGATTTATGTGAGTTTCGAGGTCGTTTTTTGTTTCTAGTGCTAGAACTGTTAGAAGACTTATTGCTGTGTTGAAAATGTTTGTCCTCCTGAAAGCAGCCTGATACCCGTAGCATATAAAACCATGCGAATGAATGAATTTTATTGTTCCAGGAGTAACACGGTTGCTTGTTATACAGAAGGTCGCGGGTTCGATTTAAGAAATTTAAGAAAAAGGTCTGAAAAGAAAGAAAGTTGTTCTTGTATACCTTCATTTCAGTTGGTTTAACTTTAGGAAAATATGAGTAGGAACCCAAGTAGGTACAAACCTACCTACGTTCTAAGAAGATTTTTCTTTTATGTATGTACTTATATCGTTTGTTTCACCATAACTCTCGAATGGTTTGTCCGATTTTCATAAAATTTGACGAACATGGAACAAATTTAAGCAGTGTAACACATACTCGTGTTCGTTCGTTATCTTTTGGACCCAAAGGGCCCCGTACTGGCCCCATTTCTGAGTGAGCTCTACATTCCACTGAGACAGTCTGAGTCACTAATCTATTTAATTGACCAAGTTTCCCTTTGGGAATACGGAATAGCGGAATACCCCTCTACATTGAAAGGTATCAATAAAGTTCAAACAACGTCGAATGATGAAATTCTCGTGAAATCTCGTGTTTTTTCTTCTGCAAAGAACAATGTCGCCATCCAGACTGTCTCCATGGTGGTTTGCAATACAAAGTGTTCTATGCTGATGTGTAATTAGGTAATTATAATTCAAACTAACGAATTTCATTGCATTGCACAAGTCTGGACCCACCATTACATTTTTAGTGCAATCTTCTTGCGTAGTCAACTAGACTACCGCCTATCGTTCCGGTTCAAAACCTCCGACCTCCGATTCTGAAGCGGCATAGGTAATAGCCATCACGGTCACGGGGATTGGCTATAAGAACGTGCCAGATCCATCAGACTACCAGACTGTAGAGCGTGCCAGACTGGTTGCTGGGTAGTCTAGCACGTTCCAAAATGTATCACGTGTAACGTGCAGACTAGCTGATGCCAAATATTGCACGGTCTAGACTGGACACTGGAAGCAGTCTTCTACTTCTACCTTCCTCTGCGACTCTGTGGTGATGTGGTCGGATAGCATCGAGGTGAAGTAAACTCAGCGGTAGACTATAGAGAGTTTTTTAATCCATCGAATCCAATTTTGATGGACTCAAGTAGGTATCTGGATTCGATGGAATCATTAGATTAAGAAAAAAACACCTCTTACGTGTATTTTCTAGTGGTCAGTTCCCCGGAAGGAAAATACACCTATTGTAGAGTGAATTATTACCGACTTCCATTTACCTAAACATAATTTAAAAAAAAAATCAATATGGCGGCTACCTGGTGAAAGAAACAATAACATGGCGAAACAGATCGCGTGGGTAGATGTGTGCGTGCTGAGAGAATAGAAACAGCGGTAAGGGTGCCTGGAGAATTGGAAAATGAACTGAATAACGTGCAGGAAAAAGGAAAGAGTATTAAATAGGTACCACACCTTTATCAGGTTAACTTCATATGTACAAAAAGTCCACCCTGAGGCTTAGGTGTAGGGGCAAACAGCCCCAAAAGATGGGGTAAGCTTGTACAAATCTAGAGGCTTTATGAATGGAGTACACGGGGCAAGTCGACAGTCCACTTACTAGCCTCGTGTAAACAAAACTGACGTCAACATTCCAGTCCAGTAGTCCAGAGTCCAGTTAGTTGGGCAGAATCAATTGGAGTTCTAGCTGAATAAAACTGTAATAACTGTATTTTGTCCAACTGGATTGGGATGTTACTGAACACAAGTGGTGTTTACATGAGGCCAGTAGCGGAACTCAATCAGCCATCAGACACGCTTTTCTTTTTTGGAGCACGGATGGTCCAGTAGTAACTCGCTTACAGATACGATTGGGTGGCCCAAAGAAACAGACACATTTAGGAAAAGGAAACAGTGAAACATTCAAAATTAACCCATCAGCTGAGCTGAAACGATATTTAGGTGCATACAAAAATAAGTTTCCTTTGGAAAGGATGGTCGATGGTCCCGCCAACATGCAAGGGAGGAGCTCTACCTAATTAGGAGTTTTTTTATTTAATCCATCGAATCCAATTTCGATGCACTCAAGTAGGTATCTGGATTCGATGGAATCATTAAGATTCAGAAGAAGAAAAAACACTCTCTTACGTGTATTTTCTAGTGGTCAGTTCCCCGAAGGAAAATACTCGTACACCTATTGTAGAGTGAGTTATTACCGACTTCCATTTACCTAAACATAATTTAAAAAAAAAAAATCAATATGGCGGCTACCTGGTGAAAGAAACAATAACATGGCGAAACAGATCGTGTGGGTAGACGTGTGCGTGCTGAGAGAATAGAAACAGCGGTAAGGGTGCGCGGAGAATTGGAAAATGAACTGAATAACATGCAGGAAAAAGGAAAGAGTATTAAATAGGTACCAGACCTTTATCAGGTTAACTTCATATGTACAAAAAGTCCACCCTGAGGCTTAGGTGTAGGGGCAAACAGCCCCAAAAGATGGGGTAAGCTTGTGCAAATCTAGAGGCTTTATGAATGGAGTACACGGGGCAAGTCGACAGTCCAGTGACTAGCCTCGTGTAAATAAAACTGACGTCAACATTCCAGTTCAGTTAGTTGGACAGAATCAATTGGAGTTCTAGCTGAATAGAACTGTATTCCAACTGGATTGGCATGTTATTGAACACAAGTGGTGTTTACATGAGGCCAGTAGCGGAACTCAATCAGCCATCAGACACGCTTTTTCTTTTGGAGCACGTATAGTCCAGTAGTAACTCGCTTACAGATACGATTGGGTGGCCCAAAGAAACATACACATTTAGGAAAAAGAAACAGTGAAACATTCAAAATTAACCCATCAGCTGAGCTGAAACAATATTTAGGTGCATACAAAAATAAGTTTCCTTTGGAAAGGATGGTCGATGGTCCCGCCAACATGCAAGGGAGGAGCTCTACCTAATTAATTACTATCGATTTTCGCCAGGACAGCATGCACTGAGCTTTCAGTCCTGGCGACCATACCACCTCTTCTTCCATTGGAAAACCCCCGTCATACAAAATATACATGGAAATTAAAAAATATACGTACATTGAAATTTACAAACTCTAAACAAACGAGCAATAACAGTAGCTAAAGCTGGGTCCATACGTAGTCAACGACTGTCATTCGATGTCGACTGAAACCGTCCACACTGCCTCGACAACATAGATTCACCTCGTCGATCGACGGCCGTCGACTATGTGTGGACAGTCTGGACACAGCTTGATAGCTATACAGTCGACTCTCTGTAAGCTCATAGATCCTATTTTTTTAAGATCAGAGGCAGAACAAGAGACAGAGAAAAGCGTGTTTTTTTTTTAATACAAAGGATCTTAATATAGGAAAAGGAACAACGTCATCACTTGACTAGTAAAGAATAAGTTGAATATGACTAGTCTTAGGCTTGAATATGTTGCTACTTGACAGATTGACTCTCCTAGAGAAGTATGTTACACAAAAGATCTATTTTTTACCACCGAGAGTTGACTGTAATTCCTAGATGGGCACAAACACTTAGCAGGCAATTAACATACAAACATATACAAAGTGGAAAGCATATTAAAGTTGAAACTTACAAGAAACTTTCTTCTCCTATCCGCGACCTGTTAATGAACAGCAAAAAAGAAGAAGTTAGTAATGTTAAAGTTATTTAAGCTATAAAAACTTGAAAAGCTGCAGGTACTTGAATGTACCTACATTTCACACCCCTAGGTTCACAGGTAAACCCTGGGTAGTGTTTATTATTTCTAGTATCTATGGCGGGGTTTTCACCAATATTCTTTTTAGCTCCCTTGTTAGCTGTTAGCCTAACACAGCCCTATTAGGCCTGGTAAAAAACATGGAACTTAACAGGCTGTTAGTTTAACAAGCCTTTCAGGGCTGAAAAAATATTGGCGAAATCCAACCTAAGAGATATTACTATTTAATATTTTATTTAAAACAAATTAATTTATTAGGTACCTAGGTGCATACTTCCCTATACCTACCTTTTGTAGGTAATGTTGGTACCTACATCGTTACCTACTTACTAGAGGTAGATCTATTACCTCAGTAAAAATGGTTTATTTTTATATAATTTTGTAATACATATTAGTTCGTATTTTGTTTAGTGTTACGACCTGAAGCTAAAGCAGAAGCATTATTCTAGCACTAGATAATTATTGTGAGTGGGTAAGGTGGTAATAGTTAGATATTAAAATTGAATCAAGAAGTGTTGAAAATAAAGCTCTACATAAAAAAATAAGTGTAAAAAAAGCTGTAAAAAAATGTAAGTACCTAGATCGTCCTTTTTAGAATAAGTCATTTTTGGGTTCAAAATAATGTTTTTAAATCACCGGAACCCTTCGAGTCCTTTGACCGCATTAGGTCACGTAACGTGAGGTATGTTTCCACCTTAAGTATATTCTATTCATCTATTGATTTAGTATGCGATGAAGAGACTATGCAACAGATGGGGGCTGAACGACTGGGAGGAGTTGACACAACATAGAGTTCTTTGGAGGCAAGCAGTCTGGTCGATCATATTTATACTCTTGACATTGAGTATACCAAAACTTACCAACTAAATAAAAGTAGTAGTCTCGTGGTAAAGGTACTTGCACTCTGGTTAGGTGAGCATTCACCTCTCTCATGTCTTAGACTTGGATTGTCCAGAACTCAAGTTCACATTAGAATGAGAACCTAAAGAACAGTGACTTGAAGTAAGTCTGATTACAAGAAATTCACATGGTAAGTGAAGTAGCCGAGTAGGGTGTTTGGTAAGTTGTGCAACATTTGTTGTAGCGGCTTCAGCTGTAGCTGAATGGTGATGGACTGGTGGCAGAATAAAGAAAAGATTCCTGTAGAATAAAAGGGAGTCGAACCCGCGACCTAGCGCTTTTTCCCCCAGCTTGTTGTTTTAGCGGCTTTAGCTTTTGTCGAACCGTGATGGCACTCCAACATTTTAGTTTTGGCTACAATGCCCTTGGTCGGTCGGTACCCTTCCTGTTTACAGCCTGTTTTCTCTTACCAGTAAGCAGTTCATCAGTGATATTGTCCATGGCTGCATCCAGATAGTACCAACTATGTTGAGGGTTCTCATTATATGATGGTCTCCAGGCATGTTTAATTGGCTCATAGACCGGGGATGATGGTTTCCAGGCATGTTTAATTGGCTCGTCCTGTGTTGGAAGGATTGGGGCTTCGAACCCGTTGGACGCCCAGAATTAATATCTGGACTCTGCTCCTTCCACATCTAGAGTGTAGGTATTTACAGATTATATGCTACCAATCGGAAATCATCAAATATTTGTATTAAGGGGAGAACAAGTGCATGCCCCATAACCGTACGCAATTACGCATATTAATAACCGACAGGTGCCACTAGTATACCTATAGGTACGCCCTGCAAAATGAGTCCCGGTTCTAAAATAGGTACAATGTTTGTTTCTGAGCATGATTGGAAACTATGTACCTATACCCGAACACTCCCCGAGTATCCTCAGAGGTTGACAAATACTGTATCATGAGAGTGTAGACCTCAGGGTCGGCCAGAAACTCACGCTCAGACGGTCTGACAGACTTAGGTCTGTCTCTGGGAGTCTGTCAGACCGCCAAAACGCGTGTGCCGGAAAAAGCTTCAGACCCAGGTCTCTCACATGGTCTGACAGACCTAGGTCTGTCTCTGGGAGTCTGTCAGACCGTCAAAACGCGTGTGCCGGAAAAAGCTTCAGACCCAGGTCTCTCACAGGGTAACTAACACACCTATACAATATGTATAATAGCGTGTTGTGTAACTACACCTACACCTCTACAGAATGCTGGGGAATTCAGGATTTTGGTATTTGACTTTTTTGAAGCCCTTGACCACTTGACCTCTAACACCACCTCCTTTCGGGTTGCCAAGTAATTGAGAAACACCCTATTCAGGTACCTAAATCACCCTGCTTGGACGAAGAACAGTTTTATGATTTTTCAGAATGCACAAAAACCGCTCATAGTCAGAAGCGCGGAGCGGTAATAGCACTTTGAATGCACAAGATTTATATTTAGATTTTATTTGGTGCTTTTCAACACAGGGCTGTTAAGCACAAGTCAAGTACATATACAAACAAACATACATTAAAATACAACAATATTAATAAAATTAAATAAGAAGAAAAAAGAAAAAATATAGCAAAAGTTACCTACCTACTTATCTGTAAAGTTTCCCAGGGATCAATAAAGTTAACGCGGTCAAACTTTCTTGACTTGGCGGGGCGGAGCGCTACCGCGCTCCTTAATCAACGTTGAGTGTGATTGGTAACTGATAGAAATAGAGATCGTGTTAGTGTAAGTACTAATAGCAGAGTCATCCCCTCTACCTCGCTGAATACATTTCCCTCACACCTCAGCTATAAGCCACCCTGTACATACAGGTACACATTCAGTAGGTAATCCTCAGATGAACCACCCTATATAACTTTATATTCTAATGAATTTCCATTCTCGTAAGTTCACTGGACCATAGTTCCACACATACCTATGAGTACTCTGCACAGGTCTGTACCTACCTATCCTACATTTCCTCGACTGTGTAAAAAACAACCTGATCCTAGATTGGGATTGTTACACAAGTTCAGATTTCGTTAGTGTTTGAACCAAACTGCCGTGGAAATACCATTCGTGTGGTGAACAGATTGATTGGATGTGTGAAGTATTGAAGTGAACATTAAAGTATTTTTTCTAACAAATTTAATATTAAAGTACCTATTTGAAGTGTTTTGTTTGTAGATCTAAACGCCGCGCCGAAAAAGGAGCGAGAGGAAAATATTGATTTTCATACCAAGTATTTTATTCAAGTGTGAAGGCAATATTGTATAGTGTATTTTTATTTTAAAGTCCAAGTGGTATTAAAGTTCATCAATGAAAGTCGACATGTCCAAATGTTTGGTGCTCCTGGTCAACACGGCTTATATGGTAAGTACACTAAATATAGGACATCACAGTAAATACTTTTACCACAATACCTACCTATGTAATGGGCAACTTTGTATTTATTTATTCTGTTTAAATAGGACTAAAGAGTCCCTCTACGCCTCTAACACAAAAGAAGCAGGGACAGACAGACACCGAAGCGAATACAATAGTCCTTAAGTCCGTCCACTATACCTTTTATTATTAGTAATAATAAAGGAAGGACGGACTAAAAACTGTGGTAAAATTCTCAAACTACATACCTAACTATGTTGAGGATAAAATTCCATACCGCTCTCGGCAGGATAAGAACCCACGTACTCCTGATTACCAGGCGAACGTCTTGGCCCTTGGCCATTACACAAACACCAACGAGGTAGGCTGTGAGATGCACACTTTTAAATGTAAAGGTGTGTCCACACATAGTCGACCGGCCATCGATCGATGTCGACACATGTCCACACTGCTTTGACAACAAAGATAAGATTTCCCTCGTCGTTCGACGGCCGGTCGACTATGTGTGGACACACCTTTAAAGTCTTGACTTAAAATAATTATACATAATTAAAAAAAAAAAATCGAGCTAAACCAGGGGGTTAACTCTCTCGTGCCCACACCACTCATTCCTCATTCCATCCCTCCCAGATGTGCGGCGTCTGTCTAGTGCTAGGGGGTGCCTACCTTCTCTCCGACACTGAGAGAGTTCTCCTCTCCCGTCTCGTCTACAATGCAGTCCCCCTCCATCAGCCACTGTTTTATTACGTAGCCCTGGCCCTCATGATTATAGGCCTCCTAGTGCTGGCCCTGTCTGTGTTTGGCTGCTATGCTGTCCAGGTGGAGAACTCCTGTCTTGTGGCCCTGGTAAGTTAATCCGGATTCAGGAGCGCGGTAGCTCTCCGCCCCGCCAGGTCAAAACAGTTTGACAGGCGCTACTAAGAAATAGTGCCACAGAGAAAGTAGCCGTTTTCAGGTAGTCTACTCCAGACTTCCCTCGAAAAGTCCTTTTTTCCACCCAGATTCAACTTTAACACAGCGCCGTGGGCCAAATAAGGTTCGGTCCTAACATATTTGGCCAAACAGATAAAGTTCGTTCGGAACGGCAAGCTTTCTTCAGTCCTGTCCTGCTTCTCTCTTCGCTTTCGGGATGATAAGACCTCAGTTGTTACAATTCCCGCTATCAATATATCAACTCGTCTGTCCTTTTATCTGTAGTCTTGTTTATTAACGTCTATTAGATAGGGGACAGTCCGTAATCCACTCCAGTCAAGTGAAGACCATGTCCAGAAATATGAAATATGTATCAAAACCTCTTCAAAAAGACCCAAACCTCTTGCGGTAATAAATTTATCGTTTCTATTATTCTCCCAGTATCTGTTCATACTACTAGTGGTTCTACTAGCCGAGAGTGTATTCGGAATCCTTACAGCTATATGTCCGGAGTATATGGGGCTCAAAATGGAGAATGAAGACGTAACAGATCAGTGGCAGAGAAACTATGGTGTACCAGGGCCATCTGTAGTCTTGTTTATTAACGTCTATTAGATAGGGGACAGTCCGTGATCCACTCCAATCAAGTGAAGACCATGTCCAGAAATATGAAATATGTATCAAAACCTCTTCAAAAAGACCCAAATCTCTTGCGGTAATAAATTTATCGTTTCTCTTATCCCCCCAGTATCTGTTCATACTACTAGTGGTTCTACTAGCCGAGAGTGTATTCGGAATATTGACAGCTATATGTCCGGAGTATATGGGGCTCAAAACGGAGAATGAAGACGTAACAGATCAGTGGCAGAGAAACTATGGTGTACCAGGGCGAGAACAATACACAGCCGCTATTGATCTGGCTCAAACTAAGGTAAGTAATACCGGACAAGTGACAAAATTTTCTAAATCGGGGTGTTATTTCTTCATAAATCACAAGTTAACATGTACTCGTATGTTCAATAGGTACTACTCAAAACAAATATCACTGATTCGATAGCATTCTTTTAAAGCCTTCTTTGGATAAACTTGGACCTTATAGGTACAACCTCCAATGTTCATTTTCGATGTAAATTCATATCGACACAAGGGAAAAATCACGAACGAAAATTCGAAGTTCTAAAGGGATTATTCTTAAATATCTTCTTGTTTGTTTCCCGAAAAACTGTCGAACGGTTGGTTCGATTTTGATGAAAATCGGTCCTTTCGGGGTTCTAAAAGGGCTCTTTTCCCAAATGAGGTCTACAGTTCACTAAACTACTGGTATTGAATCTATACCAAATAATTGAAGTTGAGCTTATAAAAAGGACTAGGCTGGGATTGAAGGATTTTTTCCTTCTGTTTTTCGAGTCCAGCCTAGCCCTGGGTATAACCACCACCTGAATGTTTGATTTCAGTTCGAATGTTGTGGTATCAACAGTGGAAAAGACTTCATGACCTCCTGGTGGCGACTACGAGAACTAGCAGCACCTAATCTCCTCGTACCTCTGTCCTGTTGCCATCCGGACCCTAAAAATCCAGACCAGTCCTTCCTGGATCCTCAGCCACTCAATGAGACCCTGTGTCAGGATAAACAGCCGGATAACTATATCCTGGCGAGATATACAGAGGTAAGAGGTTCTGCCAAAATGTTGAATAAAATCAGAATAATCAGATAATACCAAAGTGTCAAAAAAAAAAATAAAAAATAAATAAAAAATAAAATAAATAAATGCCAGCGCCAGTATCACGTTGTGTTAAATGCACTAGTTCCCAATAGATCACTGACGGTACCTCAATCTCTCAAGCTCACGCTGTGGGGCGCACGGTGATATCACGTTACGTGATACAAAGTCTGCACAGACCACATCTCGGCGTGACGTGACCACATCTCGGCGTGACGTGACCACATCACTGACGGTACCTCACTCTCTCAAGCTCACGCTGTGGGGCGCACGGTGATATCACGTTACGTGATACAAAGTCTGCACAGACCACATCTCGGCGTGACGTGACCACATCTCGGCGTGACGTGACCACATCACTGACGGTACCTCACTCTCTCAAGCTCACGCTGTGGGGCGCACGGTGATATCACGTTACGTGATACAAAGTCTGCACAGACCACATCTCGGCGTGACGTGAGTTGAGGTTTGATCTATGATTGGCTCCTTTGGGTGAGTAGGCGCACCGCACGTTTCAGAATTTGTCAACATACAACACTGATGATTGGGAGATTGGACGTGATACCAGAGTGCTTCGACGCATGATATCATGTGAGGTGAGACTGGACATGACACGCATTAGGTCACGTAACGTGAGGTATGTTTCCACCTTAAGTATATTCTATTCATCTATTGATTTAGTATGAGATGAAGAGACTATGCAACAGATGGGGGCTGAACGACTGGGAGGAGTTGACACAACATAGAGTTCTTTGGAGGCAAGCAGTCTGGTCGGCACGGGATTCACATATCCCTCATACGTCATCGGAGTGAGTGTATCTATTGATCTATTTTTTTTTTCTCTCCTATTGCAGGGATGTCTAGAACCACTCGTTCTCTGGCTACGCCACCAAACCAGTCTCCTACTGCTAGCAGGGCTCATCAAGCTTTCCATCCAGCTGTTACTTCTATTCGTCATCATTCTATCCTGTACCCGCCAGAGTAGCAAGTAGCAGAGGAGGGGGAGGAGGAGGAGAAGGCGGAGGAGGAGAGAGGAAGGGGGCGTGGCTACGAACACACCCGAAGTGAACGTTGTGCCATTCTACTACACGAAGTATTCCGAGGTCAATTTGACCACGGTGACGTCACTACTGTACTGAAAATTTTCCGGAGAAACGAAATTTCGAATATAGACCTGATCGGCGGACCTGATCAGGTGTACCTGATAGTGAGTGGATGACCTAACTCATGAATGAGGGTGAATATCAAGATGTGTCCACACAGAGCCAACGGCCATCGATCGACGAGGTGAATCTATATTGTCGAGGCAGAGTGGACAGTTTCAGTCATCGATCGACGCCCGTCGAATATTTGTGGACAAACAGCATTTTCACAACTGTTGTGGGTATTTTGGAGTTCACAATCCCATGTCACTTCAATTTCAATTCAATAAAGCATTTATTTATACAAATGTACGTTTGCTTATGTTACAATGTTACATGGAAATACAAAAATTACAAACATAATAAATACAGAGAGCAACAACTGAAATGTGACAGAGTAGGTAGGAGAATAATATACGAGCGAAAAAGAAGAAGGGAAAGAAGAAGACCTCTAAGTATACTTGGAGACTATACCCGAACAGTCTCAAAGCATTCTCACGGGCACCACGTGACTGTAACATGGGATTTCAGATCCAGGGTTCAGTGTCTCCATTGGAATTCTTTTTCAATTTCTATTCAATATTTCTTCATTGGTAAAGCCGGCAAACGATCGTGCATAGAACCCAACAAACTTTGACTCTGATGAGAAATGAACCCTTGCACTAGGCTTTAAGTAGCAAAGGGTATCAATTTACCACATATCAGAAAAAATCAAAATCGTATTTTGTAATGCTGTACATTTGTAAATAAATCATTTTATAGATAGATGTATTTCTCATTTTTTACAATTCTCTCTTTATACTACGCTAGAATTAGAAAATAGGCTTTCTTTTCTTCCTTTTTTTAACTACTTTCACATTCTTCTTTTTCTTACTTTGTAAATTCAAATAGCTTTAGCCACACCTAGTTAGCCTACTGGTAACCTTTGACTGTATTATTATAATTTCATTATTTCACATAAAAACAACTCTAATCCCCTAGAACAACCAACCTTTTACACTTTGAATTAGAAAAGCCTTCAATTTTAAATACGAGTAGGTACATGATTATTACATACCTCGAAACAGATTGCGATCAAATAACAAGGAGTTTTTCTTTTTCTTCAAAGAGAAATCGAACTTGAGCCACTAGTGTAAGTTCTTTTCCTCTTAAGACATAATATCACAGGATTCTATTTCAAAAGTCCAGGGCAGAGGATCGTTTGCTACCTGTACCACAGGATATGCTAGGGACAGAGTCATCTTGTTCTCTCTGCTTAGAGTCCTGTAGCTCGGGAGGAAGATGAAGTTTCTGAAATGAGAACATATTAGAGTTTACTGATGGATGATTCAAAAACATACCTACTTACTTAACTATTGGAGATGAAAATGCCAAAATACCTCAAAACTCCGTTTCGTGAACATAAATGTCCGGCGTCACTTCAAACTCTTGACGTTCGCGCGCCTCTCGGCACGCTTGACAGGAGCAAAAAGTGTCACTGGACAATAGTGGGAATTCGTCATTTTATTATTTTTAGAAGGGGTTCAATAGAGGTAACTGTAACGCCTAAGACCTTATCACCCCAAAAGCGAAGATAAGGAGGCAGGATAAGAGAAAGCCAGTCGTTCCGAGAACGAACCTTATCTGTTAAGGATAAAGAACGAACATTATCTGAACAAATCCGCCCCGGGGCGGGAATCGCACCCACGATCTGGCGCTTACAAGGCAGACGCACTATCCTCCAAACTAACTAGGCTGGCAATCCAGCATGACTTACTTCAATAATGAATCGCCTGCGTTTCAGTTTGAACCCCCAATCGTTACTGTCGGGGATATGAACCCCCAGACTGTTCAAACTGCACTGTTTACCAATGTGAAACAAGCCATGGTACTCGTTCAAATAGTGGTCCCGGTCACCCGAGCTAAGAGTGTCCAGCCTCAGAGCAATATCACTCAGGTGTTCGCATCGAGATACGATCTCGGGTTCCTGTGAAAATAAGACAGGAATACAGGAACGGGATTTGATTTTTTTTTAATGTTATTAAATAAATATATATTTTTTTAAAGCAACCCCCGTGGCCGAGTGGGTATCACACTAGGATTGCACTCCGGATGTCCCGGGTTCGATTCCCGGCGATGTCGAAGTTTTTTCGGCTCTGTGGAGTTCGGGGATCACTCAGCCTCGTGAGGCCAAGTGAGTAGCTACTTTAATCGAGTAGCGACCAGTGGCAGCATTACCGGTGTAAAAAGATGATTGAAAGATAGAAATTGATTGCAAAGGAAGCACTTAGGAATGTTGTGATATCCACAAAAGTTGTGAAAAGGCTACCTATGTGTTAAACATATAAATTCACAAATAATCCTTCTACTTTCCTTCACCACTTACCATACAAGAAGTGGCAAGTGTTATAAACACACAGGCGTAGGAGTTTCGTATGAGATTGCTCAGTTTATACAAGAACAGCACAATATTTCCGCTCCATAATTCCGTACCTAAGCCCTGTATGCCAATCCTAAGGACTGTTTTCAATGTAGGACGATCCACATGATGACGGTCTGAAATTAGATTGCTGATGGCACTGTACAGCTCTTCATAGGTAAATTGATCTGAGGAAGCAAAAGAAATTAATAGAGGATATGCATTTGGCTAAAAAAAATTGTGAGATTCTACGTAAAAAGTTGTGAAAAATACAAATCTGAAATTCGAAAAAGTGTCTTTAAAAGGTCAAAAATTATTATTATTAGGTAGTATTATTTTGCCATTTGAAAGCAAAAGTTAAAACAGTTGTGATGTCACAATACAATACATGTGCAGAAACGCATGTGCACAAATGCATTACACTAATGATGCCTGCAAGTGAGCAAAATACCATCAAGTACTCGTACCTTTATCAACTGATTCCGGAAAATAATGTATGTCTGCTTTAGCCAATGTTTCCTCACTAACAGTTTGTGATAAATCATACACTTGATTGTATGATGATGAAGAATATGAATTGCATGTTGAGTCCATCTGGGGTGTGTTCTGATATCTCCAAGCAATCTTCAGTTCGTCATTGGTCTCACTATGTCTAGACTTGGTGTGATCTGGAGCTGAATCTTCCACTGGGGGCATGAGTTCTTTAGCCTGAAAAAGTGACAAAAAATGAGGTGTAAGTTTTAACTTGCCATTTTTTATTATTATTACCTACTTCCATTTAGGCTTTTGTGAGTCCCATAGAAGTCCCTATTAAAATTTTTGGTAATTATTCAGGAGCCATGACAATGGAAAAAAAAAGCTACTTTCCGTGTTTAACCTAACTCTATAGTAACACTGGTCACTGCTTCTTTTTGCATTCAACCTAACCCTATAATAGCAGTGGTCACTGCTCCTTTTTGTATTCAACCTAACCCTATAATAATCCTGCAGCTCGGGAGGAAGGTGAAGTTTCTGAAATGGGAAATTATTTCAGTTTACTGGTGGGTTTTAAAGGGCGAAGGGCATCCACTCGTAAAATTTGTAGTCAAAACCAAAAGTCAGCCTAAAGCAATCACCTCATTTGGGGCTGATTCAGAGTCTAACGAAAAACGCCAACCTAGTCTGTACACGGGAAAAGGCGAAGAAAAAGAAGACTGATGGGTTTTAAAGACGTAAGTATTGAAATGAAAATGCCGAAACACTCCGTAGCAAAGTACGTCCTAAGATTACTTTTTTGAGCGCTTAGCTTAGGATGTCTTTTTCCTGATTTATAAACTTCTTTTAGAGACTCAAAGGCATAAGAGAGGAACATGTCGAATTTTTGAGTCTTAAAAGTCGTTGAATCCCTGATCAAACTTGAAAAAAATGGTTTTATTCCATTACAGCACAAGTCTTTATTCAGCCTAAAAAATGCAGATAGAGCGTTTGTAAATTCATTGCGTCAATTGTGGGTGTAGGTTCAAATCCTAGGCGAAATGTATACTCCTACATTACGCTCCTTTCAAACTTGAGCCTTGTAAGCGCTAGGCCGCGGGTTCGATTCCCGCCCGGGGCGGATTTTATCCTGATGGGATAATGTTCGTTCTCGGAACGGCTGGCCAGATACTTTCGACATGGCGTTGGAGAGCCCCTTTATTGAGTAAATAAAAAGAAGAGACAATAAAGTTAATACTGTCGAAAGAACTTTAAAATATATTTTCTTACAAAATTCATTAAAAAAACTCGTTGATTTTCGGATACCCAGTATTTCACCAAACCCTCATGTCTGAACCAGATCGACCCTGACCTTGCACCTAACCCTTCAACACCAACGTATATTAGACCAAACAACTATCCATATCTTACCCAAATGACGCTATAACCTCAAGCAATATGACGTCATACCCAACTGCATTCATGACGGCAGTTCAGACATGATCTGAAACGGCGCAAGTTGTACGCTACTCGCACTCAGATACCGAACTTTCATCAGTGTAAACTCAAATGTGTGGCTATTGATCATCCGCCTGATAATATTATCAAATATTCCGGTGAGTAGGGCTTTTTTAACCGTTTGTTTGAGTGCTACGTCAATTTTTTTATGATTGCCATTACATTGAGACTACTTTTATTTTAGGCACTCTATGTTTTAACTATCGTTATATCTGGATCTCAGAAACGGAAAAAAAAAGTTTTCTTGATAAAATAAAAGAGAATTGCCATTGGTCATTATACTCATTATTCATTATTGACACTACCGAGTACTTACTATCAATTATTGACAGTGCCTAGGAAGTATTGTCGATTATTTTTATATAATTGACATCAAGAACAATGCAGTTGTTGGGTGTAACCCTTCACCTTGGGTGTCCTTGGGCGGTACTCATCAGGTGATTTGAATCCTTCTAGGAACACCTTAGCGGTCCCAGCACACAATGGAAAACTGCAGTCAATTCCGTCCAAGTTTTACTGACATACAATTGCACTCAGGGAACCAATACTTTATCGTCGCTTCAGAAATAATTGCCTATCATATCGACTATCGACCATTCTTTGGAAAAATGTGAAGAATGATAAGAAAAGAAGTTTTTATACTGCCAGCCTAGGTTAGCTTGGTTGGTAGCGTTCTGCCTTGTAAGCCGCTGATTTCCGACCGGGGCAGATTTTATCCTGAACCGATAATGTTTATTCTCGAAAGGGCTGGCTTTCTTCTATCCTGCCTCCCTTCTCTCTTCGATTTCGAGACAATAAGACCTTAGCAATTACAGTTCCCTCCATTTAATCTCTTCAAGTCATATCGAATATCGACCATTCTTTGGAAAAATGTGAAGAATGATAAGAAAAGAAGTTTTTATACTGCCAGCCTAGTTAGCTTGGTTGGTAGCGCATCTGCCTTGTAAGCCGCTGATTTCCGACCGGGGCAGATTTTATCCTAAACCGATAATGTTTATTCTCGAAAGGGCTAGCTTTCTTCTATCCTGCCTCCCTTCTCTCTTCGATTTCGAGACAATAAGACCTTAGCAATTACAGTTCCCTCCATTTAATCTCTTCAAAAATTATTTTCCAGAAAACTCAGTAAAATGATGGTTTGCGCTCTGTTATTTCTAAAGCTCCGATATGCAAATTCAGCTGAATAGATAAAATCTATGCAGATAGATTAAACCATGGTGAAGACCTTGATGGCCACTCCCCGATGAATACTCGAGACTGAGACATGTAGCGGAGAATACTAGTTGCGAACAACTTGAAAGTCCCCCAGCCAAACTAAGCTGGTCTACTCCCTGTTTAAAGTCCCCCAGCTAGACTAAGCTAGTCTACTCCCTATTTTAATGTCCCCCAGCCAGACTAAGCTGGTCTACTCCCTATTTTAATGTCCCCCAGCCAAACTAAGCTGGTCTACTCCCTGTTTAAAGTCCCCCAGCTAGACTAAGCTAGTCTACTCCCTATTTATTTAATGTCCCCCAGCCAGACTAAGCTGGTCTACTCCCTGTTTAAAGTCCCCCAGCTAGACTAAGCTAGTCTACTCCCTGTTCAAAGTCCCTCGGCCAGACTAAGCTGGTCTACTCCCTATTTTAAAGTCCCCCTTTTTTTTTTTCTAACCGTCTTCGAGACCTAGAAGTCGGTAGCTTTTTCGTTTACGTTTCGACAATCTGACAAACCTAGGTGTGGCGGTCTGTCAGACTGTCTGAGTGTGAGTGGCATCAGGTTGTATTCAACGTGCTATTGCCGTTGGCTTGTGAGCACCTTGGCTTCGCGACTGACTAATCTGACTATACAATACAACTGTATAGGAGGTACGTTGGTTCGAGTATTGGGACACTGAAAAAACTTTCACTCTTCTTCTAGTCAATATAGTCATTGTAAACAGTAAAACCTCTCTGTGAGTAGGTATACCAGGTAATAGTAGGGTCGTGCGACATGCCAAGTTCCAGTTTATGACTCATCGGAAACCCACATGCAATTCCATTACGGTTTCTATAAATCGTTTTTTTAAACAAGATTTTTTATTCACATAATATGTATTTAAACTATACTTATGAAATACATAAGACCTTTTTTTTTTTTTTTTTTTTTTTTTTTAAGGGGTTTGACAGGGGGAACTGTAACGGAGTTATGTAACTTCATGTAAGATTCCTATGGTTTACTTCTGTCAAACAGTTGACATCTCCTGAAAAGTGAGCAAAACGGTCGATAGGCTCTATTGTTTTTCGAGCGACGAGAAGACTATCAAAGTATGGCAAAGAAGTTGTGTTCAGGAATTGCCCACGCAAATGATCTACCCAGGCTGTTAGGAACTTCTAGAGTGTTTAGTAGTATCTCCTGAAAAGTGAGCAAAACGGTCGATAGGCTCTATTGTTTTTCGAGCGACGAGAAGACTCAAAGTATGGCAAAGAAGTTGTGTTCAGGAATTGCCCACGCAAATGATCTACCCAGGCTGTTAGGAACTTCTAGAGTGTTTAAGTAGTCACCGTACACTATCTACTTTTATAGGTATAGGTTTGGTATCTTGATTTTACGTTCAGCTATCGTGTCGTGAACTCCTAATAAGTCTACGATGTTTATGACAAATATGATGGATGAACTGAATATTACCTACTGAGGTTGGGAGGTGTGACACAATGCCTATAGTGTTTCCGATGGAACACCGAAGTTGAGCAACGTTGAGTGTGGTTTTTTTCTGAACAGATGGTCCTGGCTGTCCTGGATCATTTTGGGTTTACACAATACATTATTACATTCATACGACCCGTCCCATTGCATTGTAGCCAAGGCGCTTGCCTGGTGAACAGAGAGGCGGGGGTTCAATCCCAGCCAAGGCATGGAATTTTATTCACTACAATTTGGAAGATTGACGACGTAATTCATGGGTTTTTAGAGATGTGTCCAAAGTTCAAACATAGTCGACCGCCCGTCTTATGTGTTTAGCATAAAATCCTCCCCGGGTGGGAATCGAACCCACGATTTAGCGCTTACTAGGCAGACGGGATACCCTCCAAGCTAACTGGCTACATAGAACAGAGAAGAACATTCTCTGAACACCAGCACACCTCGTCTAGATGAAAACAAACAAACATGCCATAAGCACACTAAAATAACACTCGCATCACAAAGTACGTTATTATCGTAAACGGAACCGAAAATACAAGATTGACTAATATCATTAATATTAGTTCATTAGTTGGAAGGTGTTACGGATATGTCACGGAGTTATAAATAGAACACAGTGACCCAAGAATGAAATTTGGTCAGAAGCGTGGGGCAGGGGGGGCCCCCAGGGGGATTTATTAGTTTATTACGTCAGTCCCGGATTACGTCAAGAGGCCGGTCCCAACGTCACGGGTACGTCTCACAAAATTTATGATGTTATGAAGTAGGTTAGGTGTTTGCCTAAATAACTTGGGTCACGGATGGTCCAGCGTTAAAGTCCCCTGCCAGACTAAGATGGTCTGCTCCCTGTTTAATGTCCCCCAGCTAGACTAAGCTAGTCTACTCCCTGTTCAAAGTCCCTCGGCCAGACTAAGCTGGTCTACTCCCTATTTTAAAGTCCCCCCGTAGTAGCATTGTAAATTGTAACAAGGTCCAATGGAGTCAGTGCTAATTATATACTGAAGCTTGGCCTGGCGTAGGTAACTACCGATGCCGCTTAGATTGTACCTGTCTATAGGTATAGGTAACTAGCAGAATAGCACCCATCTGCTATTGCAAAGGATTCCCAGAAGCCCAGAACTTATAAATGGAAGTATTGTGTCACTTGTCAAACACAAAAAGCCCACTCCGAGACTTAGGTGTAGGGGCAAACAGCCCTAAAGGATGGGTTGAGCTTCTACGAACTTACGAAGTGTACGAACGCGGTGGTCAAAAACCTTCTTGTTTGTAAAACAGAGTCCATACCACCGTTAACCCCAAGTGTACACGTTCTGACTTCCTTGTCTTCCTTGAAGTTCCTGTGCACTATAATACCCCGCCTTGCCCTAATAAAGATGTGAATGAATCGGATATAGGTAAGTTTAATCAATGAACGCATGGCTTCATTGATTAAACGTTATCGTAGTAGCATTGTAATTGTAAAGTGTAACAAGGTCCAATGGAGTCAGTGCTAATTATACTGAAGCTTGGCCTGGCGTAGGTACTACCAATGCCGCTTAGACTGTACCTGTCTATAGGTAGGTAACTAGCAGAATAGCACCCATCTGCTTTTGCAAAGGATTCCCAGAAGCCCGGAACTTATATAAATGGAAGTATTGTGTCACTTGTCCACTGATGAGGGACACACTGCAAGATGTTAAGATACAAACCCGGTCTCTGGCCCCTGTTGAAAATTCGCCCCAAATAAGGGCATCAAGCATCATTGTAAAAACAATCAAGAAATTCTTCACTCGTATAATGATTTTCCATAAAAACTCACCCTCGGGTATACAACGAGATACAATCTCATTTGTCACAACGGAGAATGCTTGGAGACTGTTCGGGCACTGTCTCTGAGCGCGTTTATAGAGGGGACATGTGACTTAACATTGTAGACCTGTTTATTACAGTCCCATATACAGAGACATATTTCTTCTTTGTCTTCGCCTTCGTCTTTTCGATTATGTGAACTCACTCGTTTAATGATTTTCCATAAAAACTCACCCTCGGGTATACAACGAGATACAATCTCATTTGTCACAACGGAGAATGCTTGAAGACTGTTCGGGCACTGTCTCTGAGCGCGTTTATAGAGGGGACATGTGACCTAACATTGTAGACCTGTTTATTACAGTCCCATATACAGAGACATATTTCTTCTTTGTCTTCGCCTTCGTCTTTTCGATTATGTGAACTAATGATTTTCCATAAAAACTCACCCCCGGGTATACAACGAGATACAATCTCATTTGTCACAACGGAGAATACTTGAAGACTGTTCGGGCACTGTCTCTGAGCGCGTTTAGAGGGGACATGTGACTTAACATTGTAGACCTGTTTATTACAGTCCCATATACAGAGAAATATTTCTTCTTTGTCTTCGCCTTCGTCTTTTCGATTATGTGAACTTTTTTTCATTATATTGAGTCACAAAGCTATTTTCGACTCCAAGTCAATTAGGGCTTTGGTCTCAACTCCCAATGACCAAAACAGTCAACCTGAACACCTCACTCGCATCGGAAATAGACTGGTGAATCAATAAACCAGAAACCAGATCCCAACCCTCTCCCACTCCTACAATGACTATTCCTATACTACCATATTTGGCTTTGACCTGGTACCGGAATTTTTTTGCTGTAGAGATCTTATGGCGCCCACCTGAAGTTTTTATATTAGACTAAGCTAGTCTACTCCCTATTTTAATGTCCCCCAGCCAGAATAAGCTGGTCTACTCCCTGTTTTAAGTCACCCAGCCAGACTAAGCTGGTCTACTCCCTGTTTAAAGTCCCGAAGCCATACTAAGCTGGTCTGCTCCCTGTTTAATGTCCCCCAGCCATACTAAGCTGGTCTGCTCCCTGTTTAAAGTTCCCCAGCCAAACTAAGCTGGTATACTCCCTGTTCAAAGTTCTCCCGCCAGAGTAAGCTGGTTTACTCCCTGTTTTAAGCCCTGCAGCCAGACTAAGCTGGTCTACTCCTTGTTCAAAGTCCACCTGCCAGACTAAGCTAGTCTACTCCTTGTTTTAAGCCCCCCAGCCAGACTAAGCTGGTATACTCCTTGTTCAAAGTCCACCTGCCAGAATAAGCTAGTCTACTCCCCGTTAAAGTTCCCCGGGCAGGCTAGGTACAGAGTACAGATCACTATAACTAAGTAGATAATATAGGACTCTACATCCTATGTATTAGTATGTAATTATGTATACCTATATATGTATTAAGGACCTATCATAGGGATGTATAGCCTAATCGGTAGGTACTAAATCTAGATAAGTAATATACAGGTAGGTACATAAATATTATGTACATCTTTGTAGGTACCACGTGAGGATATCCTGTAGATAAATTATACAAAGTGACGTGTTTTTGTTCTACACATATATGTATGTGTAGCTGTGAGTGAGTGTAAGTATGGCGTATGGGTGATAAAATTAGAGATAGATACATATTTAATGTGTTTGATAGGGGGGACTGTAACAACGGAGGTCTTATCGTCCCGAAATCGGAGAGAGAAGGAGGACAGGATAGGAGAAGGCCAGTCGTTCTGAGAACGAAACTTATCTGACTTAAGAGAGAAACTTGTAGAAATGTTTTAACATTATAATAATCGCCAATGAGTCATCCTGAAGACTTGGCCACAATTTATACCATATTCATATGTGTGACGTCATAGGCCGAATACACACTGGATCGTGTGGGCCACATTTATACCATATTATTATTCATTATGTTTGTGTGAGAGATAGGCTGGATACACACGGGATTGTCTCGGATAGTTTAGATTAGACTTTATTGCCAGGAATACACGTGGCAGCGAAGGTGTTGAGAGGTTTGATAGAGGCAACTGTAACTGCCAAGGTCTTATCAACCGAAATCGAAGAGAGGAGAAGGACAGGATAGGAGAAAGCCGAGAACGAACCTTATCCGTTCAGGATAAACTTCACCCCGGGCGGGAATCGAACCCGCGACCTAGCGCTTACACAAGGCAGACGTGCTTACTCGGCTGGTTTTGTTTATTTCCTTATTTCTCATTTCTTCAAATAGGTACCTAGCTAATACTGTTTTCTGTTTCATTATGATTTCTTCTCGATCTTCCTCTGCATTCTAGATTCCAATAGCGTGACTCATAATCTCATTCATATCTCCTATCTACATCATCTATGTATTTTATAGCATCATCTATGTATCTTATAGCATCGTCTATGTGTATCCTATACTGCTATAGCATCATGTGGTGAAATTGTCACTTTCCGCCCATCAGTGCATAACAGCGTTTATGTACGTAATACCTATGCAGCAAACATAAAGTCATTTCCGTGCTGTAGGCTCAGTACTCCGTCCATTAGGCAAGAGAAAGAGGGGAAAGTCTGGACAACGGAAAACCTTAGAGGTTGTCCAATAGTAACCCACACTAGGACCTGACCACTAAATATTGAGTCCGAGGTTCGATTCCCGTCAGAGTCAAAGTTTTTACCTAAAAGGTAAGCCTATTTGTAAGGAAAACATCAATGAATAGATTTTTTATACTTTAGAATATTTTATTTTTTGTAAAAGGAGTTACTTGTCTTCAGGCCTTGTCTTCAGATCAATAGGAGATAGAGACTTGTCTTCAGATCAATATTAAAATTAACTAGAGGCGCTTTGTTTATTTAGGTGAAATATTCTGAATCATGCTGACCCAAAAACAATAGAGACTTGTCTTCAGATCAATATTAAAATTAACTAGAGGCGCTTTGTTTATTTAGGTGAAATATTCTGAATCATGCTGACCCAAACTGAACAATCCTGGTCCATTTTTGGGACATTCTTTAAGAATGTAGGACAAAAGCTGCCCGAGTAACTTCTTTCGTGAGAGGTTTGGTTACAAGTTCTAAGTTTTCGGTCATTTTCGTTTTACTCGTCATTCAAACAAGCCTGATTTACACAGATCAAGAATAGTTGAGAAAAATATTCTAAATATTGGTCCGAGGTTCGATTCTCGGCAGAGTCAAAGTTTTTACCTAAAATGTTAACCTATTTGTAAGGAAAACATCAATGAATAGATTTTTTATACTTTAGAATATTTTATTTTTGTAAAAGGAGTTACAACAATAGACTTGTCTCCAGATCAATATTATAATTAACTAGAGGCGCTTTGTTTATTTAGGTGAAATATTCTGAATCATACTGACCCAAACTGAACAATCCTGGTCCATTTTTTGTTAAGAATTCAGGACAAGAGCTGCCCGAGTAACTTCTTTCGTGAGAGGTTTGGTTATAAGTTCTAAGTTTTCGGTCATTTTCGTTTTACTCGTCATTCAAACAAGCCTGATTTACACAGATCAAGAATAGTTGAGAAAAATATTCAGGTAAATAAAGAAAACGCCTTTGTGATCCGCTGTTGAAAAATTCTTTAGGGCTTTTGGATATACCAAGATATACTTTGTCATTTATTTGTGCATAACAATCACTAATATGGAGTAACATAATCTGCATGTCTGTATACAAATAAAGGGTGTCCCAAAAAGAACGCAAAATTTGAAAGGGTCATAACTTTCTTATGCGTTGTTTTACTTTGCCCAATCTTTCACAAATTAATGGTAAACACATCAAAATTAGTCATTATGGAGTCTAAAATGGTTCAACAACGCGCTAGCGCTAGCATAGTAGAATCGACAAATTATCACTTTTGTGCGAGCATTTTCCTCGTCGAAATTGTGTCATTTTCCGTTTTGGTACGAGAATTGGCCTCGATGATAATGTAATTTTACCCCCCTGGACTACTTTCTGTGAGGGTATCTAAAGTCACACTTTTAAACCAACAAAATCACACCCACTGAAGCATTGACAGGTGAAATTGAACACTGCATCAACGAGATACAGCCTGATTTCTTCAAATTTGTCATCGAAAATTTTGTCAAAAGGGAACAAATGTACCATCAAAGTCGTGGAGGTTATTTGCTTGATTATTGTTCCATATAAAATTTCAGAATGTTTACTTCTCAAATCATCTAAGAAGTCCATTTTATTCCACGGAGAACCATGCTTTATTAGACAATCAGTTTTAATGTCCCCCAGCCAAACTAAGCTGGTCTACTCCCTGTTTAAAGTCCCCCAGCTAGACTAAGCTAGTCTACTCCAAACTATTGGAAATCCAACATGGAAGGAAAGTACACCTCAACGGTATGAAGTTTTTTTCAGCGTGTGGAGAAATTGAAGAGTGAAGTACCCAGGACCTTACAGACAAGCAGATTTTATTATTCATCTACCTTACTATTCTACTGAGGTTTATCAATAAAATTTTATTATTTTCTCTAGGGAGTTTGGAAAAATCATTCCAACGCCTGGGAGAGCTTAGTTTTTAATTTTTTCGAGAGGTCACTATATACTTGCTAAAGTTTTTTTCCAAACAGGTTTGATAGAGGGAACAGTAACTGCTGGATCTTATCGTCCCGAAATCGAAGAGAGAAGAAAGACAGCCATTCCGAGAACGAACATTATCCGTGCAGGATAAAATTCACCTCGGGCGGGAATCGAACCCGCAATCTAACAATGAAATATCTGTTACTATGCTGTGATATTGTAGACCTGAACGCTAAAAAATTGATCAAGTCCACACCAGGAAATTCCACGAACAAATCTGGACTCACATTTTTTACTCCACAGAAAATACTGACAGAAGGTGCATTTTCGGGAAACTTTCAGAAATGGCACCAGTACTAAACTATTGGAAATCCAAGATGGAAGGAAAGTACACCTCAACGGTAGGAAGTTTTTTTCAGCGTGTGGAGAAATTGAAGAGTGAAGTGCCCAGGACCTTACAGACAAGCAGATTTCATTATCCATCTTATTGGGACACCCTGTACTATGGTGTGATATTGTAGACCTGAACGCTAAAAAATTGATCAAGTCCACACCAGGAAATTCCACGAACAAATCTGGACTCGCATTTTTTACTCCACAGAAAATACTGACAAAAGGTGCATTTTCGGGAAACTTTCAGAAATGGCACCAGTACTAAACTATTGGTAATCCAAGATGGAAGGAAAGTACACCTCAACGGTATGAAGTTTCTTTCAGCGTGTGGAGAAATTGAAGAGTGAAGTGCCCAGGACCTTACAGACAAGCAGATTTCATTATCCATCTACCTTACTATTCTACTGAGGTTTATCAATAAAATTTTATTATTTTCTCTAGGGAGTTTGGAAAAATCATTCCAACGCCTGGGATGGAGCACGGATGGTCCAGTGCTAAAGTCCCCTGCCAGACTAAGATGGTCTGCTCCCTGTTTAGAGTCCCCCAGCCAGACTCGAGCTGGTATACTCCCTGTTTAAAGTCCCCCAGACTAATTAAGCTGGTCTACTCCTTGTTCAAAGTCCACCTGCCAGACTAATTAAGATGGTCTGCTTCCTGTTTAGAGTCCCCCAGCCAGACTCGAGCTGGTACTCACTTTTGTCTGGCTTAAACTTGGAAGAAAAATTAATAAAAACAAACATCTGTGCTGATTCAAACCAATAAAGGCATTAAAGTAAACACTCACTTTTGTCTGGCTTAAACTTGGAAGAAAAATTAATAAAAACAAACATCTGTGCTGATTCAAACCAATAAAGGCATTAAACCACTGCGATGAAGGCATTAAACCAATGAGATAAAAGATAAATTTTAAAACAAAAGTTTAAACCAGAAAAAATGGATTGCTGTCCCAGGACTCAATATTTTTCTATAAGTAGTTTGGAAAAAAATCTTCCTTTTGTAAAATATGTAGGTATAAATTACTTCCCGGGTCCATAGGTTACTATTGAAATGAATGTTGGCTACATACGCACAGACAAAAAATGAAGTCCGAAAATCAACCAGCATGACACTTTAGACCCGGTAGGTAAAAATACTCCAACACCAGTAAGTATACATTTTTGAATTCCATAAAATTAAATAAATAATTTGGGAAAATAAAAATTAATTTGATCTTTGTGTGAAAAATAAAACATGGGGGGGGACAAAATAAAAAAATAATTATTTATAAATAAAAAATAAACATATTGGCTACATACGCACAGACAAATGAAGTCCGAAAATCAACCAGCATGACACTTTAGACCGTAGACCCGGTACGTAAAAATACTCTACACCAGTAAGTATACATCCCACAAAAAACATAAATGTAAAAAATAAGGCCAAGTTCCTTTCCAAAAATTTCAGCCCTCAATCGTTCTGAGATCTTTACTTTGGAGTGTGGTCACAACTGAGTTGTTTCAGAATACATTGTCCACAGGTTAAATATTTCAAAATTAAAGAGGCCCTCACAAGAAAGTGTCTGCAAAAAAACAGCTTTCCAAGAAGACGAAGTTGGATAACAAAAGCTGTATTTCATGTCCAAGTAGATATCCCATGTTCTTGTGAATCAGCATTTACATTTTGAAGAGGTTGATTCCAAATTACACTACGCCAGAAAATGGAATCTAATCCTTTAGCAGTATTACCAGGCCGAGTAGCGACGACAAGAAAAAAAAAGTAGAATAATTTTGTGGACAATTTTAAAAGCTTTGCCCCAGCAAAGCTATATTAAGAGATAGGTTTTAAAAATCATTCCGTAGAATAATTTTGTGGACAATTTTAAAAGCTTTGCCCCAGCAAAGCTATATTAAGAGATAGGTTTTAAAAATCATTCCTAGTAGAATAATTTTGTGGTCAATTTTAAAAGCTTTGCCCCAGCAAACCTATATTAAGAGATAGGTTTTAAAAATCATTCCTTTCACAAAATCTTAAAATAGCTCAAAATGGACTTGATTGAGTTTGTTGTTTGGAATCACCCTCTTATTTTTGGACTGTCTTAAAGTGTATTGAATTCGGAAAATACAGCTATGGCAAAACAATAAATAATCCATATTAACACAACCACCTAGTGATAGTAATATTTATCAATAAGATAAAAAAAATTCGACGTGATATTGTACAGGAGCTATGGAGGGAGAGGGAGAGAGATAGAAAGATAATGGCCGGGACCCCAGTCTGGGATTTAACTTGGGTTAAGTTAAACAATTAGATTCAGGAAAATGATTAGCTAAAAATCTAGTTATCAGAGTGCTTAACTTAACCCAAGGTCATGACAATTAATTAATAAAAAGTAAAAAAAAGCAGAAAGAAAAGTTGGATTGTCTTTTTACATTTGAACCTTCATTTATAAAGCTCCCTTGCTCTCGCTCCATCCCTCCCCCCCTCCAACTCTTAACCAGAATCGGTGATCAGCATCCTTCACTCCAAGTAAAGTCTCAAATTCTAACTACCTAACTAACAAAACGAGCACAAAACTGTACATAATATAAAATTTATGTAAATAATCTTCAACCATAAGAGAAAGAAAGAAAAAAGCAGAAAGAAAATTTGGATTGTCTTTTTACATTCGAACCTTCATTTATAAAGCTCCCTTGCTCTCGCTCCATCCCTCTCCTCCTCCAACTCTTAACCAGAATCGGTGATCAAGTGTTGACCAGCATCCTTCACTCCAAGTAAAGTCTCAAATTATAACTACCTAACTAACAAAACGAGCACAAAACTGTACATAATATAAAATTTATGTAAATAATCTTCAACCATAAGAGAAAGAAAGAAAAAGAAATAACCATCTGTACACAATTTACAAGTTAAATAAAAATATAGACAAAACGAATACATAATTTGGGAATATTTTGTAAATAATAGAAAAAAAATGTATGGAATATTTTGTAAATAATTGTGTGGGGATTTAGAATATAAAGTGTGTACTATTAAAAATGTCAAAAAGAGCGCGTGTATTGGGATATGAATAAGGCGAGATATTGTTAGTACATAATATTTTACTTAGGTTATTTATATCAAGGGATACTTACAACTTGATTTTTTATCCCGACTCGGAGTTTGTCTATTTTATAGACATTTTCAAGGGAAACTGAGTGTTTCTCTTAGCTTTTAATGGTAACCCGCTTCACAGAAGGTCCCGGGTTCGATGCACACCCTCGAAAAACTAAAATACGATTCCGATTGCAAAATTTTGGGCTACGTACTAAATTCTGGTGTTCTCGAGAAGACCCAGCCACCCAGCAAGAGGTTTGATAGAGGGAACTGTAACTGCTAAGGTTCTATGAAAAGCGAAAGCTAAGTATGCTGAAAACAGTTTTAATTCTAGACCCAGCAAGAGGTTTGATAGAGGGAACTGTAACTGCTAAGGTTCTATGAAAAGCGAAAGCTAAGTATGCTGAAAACAGTTTTAATTCTTCTATTTATGCCCAGTAATACCAGCCTTAGATAAATAAATATTTGGTCTAGGTCTAGATTTGGCAACCATTGCTGAATTTAACAGAAGTAGAAGACAACCAGCGAATCTGTAGGACCAGCAAGTAGGCACCAGGTCAAAATGTCGACATCAGTTAGCATCTAGTGCTAGGCCTTCATAACGCTAGAAGTTTTGCAAATATCTCACACAGTCACCAGGTAGGTATCTCACAATGATTGCTAGTACAGTAGTAGTTGTGTACTTGCAATCACTAAACAGATAACCAATGACTGTGTCCTGAGCGAGCAGTATTCAATGCCACCGATAGTAAAACCAGGCAATAAATTAGATAAACAATTTTTC
>NW_007377499.1:132057-146313 GCF_000475195.1 Diaphorina citri
ATAAAAAAAAAAAAAAAAAAAAAAAAAAAAAAAAAAAAAAAAAAAAAAAAAAAAAAAAAAAAAAACAAAAAAACAAATTGTAAATCATTAATATTCATTGTGGTGAAGCTGAGAGCCTCTTGACGTTTTTTGTGGATATCACAGCATTACTAAAGGCCTCCTTTTTCTTCTGTTGAAAAAGGTGTGGCAGAGGGAATTGGAAGGAGGTAGGTAGGTCGTCCCGAAATCGAAGTTATCGAAGAAGGAGGACAAAAATGAAGATAAGACTGTTCTAAGACAAAGTTTCCCGTTTATATACGGAGTCGGTGTTTTTAGTCAGCCTTTCCCAGTCAGCTCTACTAAGAGCCTCCTTTTACTAATTCTATCAAATCTTTTTTTCCCCAACTCTGGCCGTGCCGTGGCGAAAGCAGGCCAAATCAATTTCAAACAAACCGCAGCTTTGCCGCGGAAATGTCACACCTCACAAAGAATGGCGGCAGTATTGTCGCGGCTCGTAGAACACCTAGTGACCTAATGTTGATCATGTTGACAATATTCTCTAACGTTGGAATTTTCCAACGGTAAACATGAAAAACACACTGGGAGCACAATATTCCACAGGTCTAGCCGACTGATACCGGGGAAATATATGTTTTTGTAATACGTAATTCATCATGATCTACAACTACATAATATGAATAAGCACTACCGTATTTGGGGGGGGGGCACAAATTTTGGCCTGGTCTTCAAAATTCACTAAAAAATATCTAAATGTTTCATGCAAAGTATCAATAGTGAAGGGAACTCAAAACCTCAAGGTCCTGGGGGTCTACCCCTCTCACCACAGAGTTACTCCCGCACTGACTGATGTCATCATAAGGTAACTACGACACTGATGTGTGTGTGTGTTGCACGTAATAAAAATTCACACAACAAAAGAATGGAACATGTTAATGTGCAAGTAATGTGCAATGGTGCCTCCGTTCTACGTAATCGATTCGACAAAACACACGAGCACCGCGCGGTAAACAACAACATGGGAGAAGGAAAATGAAGTCCATTTTTCTGTGACTGTATGGGTGTGAAATGGAAGTCTGAATTTTAATCCATGTTCCGTCATTTTTGTAAAGAATTTTGATAGAGGGAACTGTAACATGGGAGGTCTTATCGTCCCGAAATTTCACCCCCGGCGGGAATCAAACTAGGGACTTAGCGCTCACAAGGCAGAGGCGCTACCCTCTAAGCTGAACATAGCTCTTCAATGTTGAAACTTACACGGATTACAGTAGCTGGTAGCTGCCCGTGGCTCGTAGGTCAAAACATACTCGTAATTAGAAGATTAGGACTTGTTAGTCTTGTTACTCGATAATTGTTCCATGAGAACAAAGTTTAGTTTATGTTGAATTTCGAGTCCGTTTTGCAAGAACATCCTCGCTTGGTTAGACCTTGTAATGATTTCGCACAATACATGCACCTCTCTCAATTAGAGACGAGAAGATCGATTGAGTAAACTCATTGGGTGAGAAAACCATTTTATTCGGAAGGTCAAGATAGGACAATCATTGGTAGCAGAGTTGTAGAGTCTCATTACAACAACAGTAGCAAGCTGCATCCTTTTACTGAGCCTTGATTGGGTGGTTATTCTTAATTAGGAGTAAACAAGCTGGGCCCGTCCCTCCGGGAATTTTTTAGCCCGTAGTTTATACCTTTCCAATATTATTGAGGAAAAACATAGGGGGATGATTAACATTCTCAGATCAAACCACATCTTGTGCCAGTACATTGTATATTGTGTGTAGCATACAACACGGACAATACTTTGTAAGTATATAACTAAGTACACACAGTAAGATAAGTAAGTGCAGTATTTACCTACTCGTAAGCCAAGGACTCGCTTAGCTTCCGGGAGAAAAGGAGTTTGTGGCAAATAAATCACAAGCACCCTAACCTTTGGTGTGATTTCCTGGAAATTGCACAGAAATAAGAACTCAAACTAAGGAGAATTAAACAGGAATAAGTTCTGAAAACCAGGAATAAACTTGGTGTCAAATAAATAAGAACTTCCCTAGGCAATGGTGTCATTAACTGGAAATTTCATGGAAACAAAACTAAAACTGAGCAACATCAGCCGGGAATACAACAGCTCATTAACTGGAAATTTCATGGAAACAAAACTAAAACTGAGCAACATCAGCCGGGAATAAGTTTCGGGAAACAAGAGCTTTGTGTAAGGATAAATCAGAACTTTCCTAGGCTATTGCCTAGTAATAAATACTGGTGTGATGATTTCGTGCAAAATTTCACGGAATAAGAACTAAAACTGGGAAAAATCAGCGCGGAATAAGTTCCGGGGGACTATGTATGTAAATACTGGTGTGATGATTTCGTGCAAAATTTCACGGAATAAGAACTAAAACTGGGAAAAATCAGCGCGGAATAAGTTCCGGGGGACAACAGCTTTGATCTCCTGGAAGTTGCACAAAAATTAGAACTGTAACGTCTCTATGACGTTCGTACGTCATACCCCAGTCCAGTACAAATTTTTGTCGATGGTGGGATTCGAACCCGGGACCTTCTGCATGGCAAGCAAGCGCGTTACCACTGAGACCAACCGTGTCTGACTTGTAATTCTTCTCCATTTCAGGTTTGAGCCGAAGAAGGGGTTCTTCTGTCAAGTGCTGAACCCCGTAAAATACGAGAGCTTTTTTGAGGGGTGACAAGTCGTACGACATATCGTTGACAGAGTTGTGCTGAAAGTGCTGAAACTGATGGTTTCTCTCTCTCTCTCTCTCTCAAGAGGTTTGATAGAGGGAACTGTAACTGCCGAGGTGTTATCGTCCCGAAAGCGAACAGAGAAGGAAGACAGGATAGGAGAAAGACAACCGCTCTGAGAACGAGTCTTATCTGTTCAGGATACAATCCGCCCCCGGTGAGAATCGAATCCGCGATTTAGCGCTTAAAAAGAAGGCGTGCTACCCTCCAAGCAACTAGACTGTCCTCAGAATACGTGGGCATTTATGCTTAGTAGGGTAGCTGGACTGTTTACTTGCCACTAACCAGCCATAAGATCCCGTTCTTACCTGAGATCTCATAATGGAATGTTGCTGTTGCTGCAGGAGTTTGGGATCCACCCCGCAACTGTCAGGTCTACCTGATACGCGACGAGCACACACACTATCAGGTAGACCTGACAAGCGGACCTGATCAGGGCTACCTGATAGAGTGGCGGGCCTAAGCGATGTCAAACCCTCAGCACTCCAAACCAGACTCTCACATGACTTACCTTGCATTTGCTGAAAGCTAGCAGTGATACCGGGGAAATATATGTTTTTGTAATTCGTATTGTCGTGACGTGTAATTCGTAATTCATCATGATCTACAACTACATATGTATAAGCACTACCGTATTTAGGGAAGGGAGGGGGGCGGCTCACAAATTTTGGCCTGGTCTTCAAAATTCACCAAAAAAATATCTAAATGTTTAATGCAAAGTATCAAAAGTGAAGGGAACTCAAAACCTCAAGGTCCTGGGGGTCTACCCCTCTCACCACAGAGTTACTCCCGCACTGACTGATGTCATCATAAGGTTACTACGACACTGATGTGTGTGTGTTGCACGTAATTAAAATTCACACAACAAAAGAATGGAACATGTTAATGTGCAAGTAATGTGCAATGGTGCCTCCGTTCTACGTAATCGATTCGACAAAACGCGTGTATTCTTCAACCAATATATCTGCAGAGATGACCGGAAAAGATTCGTACATTACTAAAACATACTTCTTGGACTTTTAACACAGCAACGACTGTCCAGTCCATGATAAAGTAAGTCTAATTACCCAATACATACTAGTGAACACCAATAAATCTTTGATCAGATAAATCTTTGTCATTTTAATTTTAGCCTAGGAAGCTAGGTACCAAAACAGTTGTCAGTAACATTATGAGAACATGGTTGAAAAACAAAGAGAAGAAAAGAGTCGATATAAAAGGTCATGGATTAAGAAAATAACAAATGGAATGTGTCAGTTATCCACAAGTGGCTGGGTAAAAGCCTTTTGAGTGTACTCAGAAAATCAAATTTGCAGCAAATTTTCTTATTGAATCCCTATGGGCTGTTGCATTTCTTGCAGATAAAATGAGTAGCCCGGATTCAATTGAATAATAATCTTCATTACCTTAGTAATCAAGACGCCTGTGAACAGGAGGGTGTGGGTTCAATTCCAACCGAGGCATGGAATTTTATCTTCCTTCATTTGAGACTTTGACCACACAAACCTCGTCTAGTGGTTACCTTCTACTGAAGAGTCTTATTATTTCATGCATTTCGAATACAGTTTTGGGACAAACCCTGCTCATCCTATCAACAATATCTTAAAGTATATCCTGCAGATTGAACGAAGCTCCTTTTCATTTGAGACTTTGACCACACAAACCTCGTCCAGTGGTTACCTTCTACTGAAGAGTCTTATTATTTTATGCATTTCGAATACAGTTTTGGGACAAACCCTGCTCATCCTATCAACAATATCTTAAAGTATATCCTGCAGATTGAACGAAGCTCCTGACTCGAGTGACCTCAATATGTCCTGATCATTGAAACTGGAATCTCCCCCAGTCACATGACTGTCTAGGAAATCCAGATTGAAATCAGATGGCAGACCATTGAGTCCGCTGCTGACTGAACATGGTGTGTTGACTTGCTGCTGCTGGGATATATATGTTTGCTGCTGCATATGATGTTGGCCATCTTCATAACGCTAGAAGTTTTGCAAATATCTCACACAGTCACCAGGTAGGTATCTCACAATGATTGCTAGTACAGTAGTAGTTGTGTAAACCATTGAGTCCGCTGCTGACTGAACACGGTGTACTGACTTGCTGCTGCTGCTGCTGGGATATATATGTTTGCTGCTGCATATGATGTTGGCCAAACTGGTTGCCCGTGTGTTGCTGATAGGCGAAGCTACTCATGTGATTCATTTGCTGACTCATCTGACTTTGTCCCATAGGATTTTGATTTTGTCCCATAGGGTTTTGATTCTGTCCCATAGGGTTTTGATTCTGTCCCATAGGGTTTTGACTTTGTCCCATAGGGTTTTGATTCTGTCCCATGGAATTTTGACCCTGTCCCATGGAATTTTGACCCTGTCCCATGGAATTCTGACTTTGTCCCATAGGGTTTTGGCCTTGACCCATAGGATTTTGACCTTGGCCCATAGGGTTCTGACCTCCCATAGGATTGGCTTGTTGATTACCCATAGGGTTGGATTGATTACCCATAGTGTTCTGGTTCCCCATGGAGCCTGGATGACCCTGTTGACTATTGGCAGTGCTTGAAGGGTTAGATGGTTGTTGCGGGTTGCGTCCGGTGGCAGAGTTGAAGGCTAGCTCACTTTTAAATGTTCTTTTGAAGTTGCTGGAATGTGAAACTCTCTTTTTCAAATTTCCTAATCGTATACCGCCAGAAAAATGGATAATTCCAGGAGTTTACTGGTCTGTGAGTTTCTTTTTTCATACAATTGTGTTACCTTGGTAACTCAATCTGTGTCATCCTACCAGATTTTTTATGTCTGAAAATCAACTGTCGGAATTTTCAAACACCTTTTATACGGTTCAATTTAGATCTGAAGGAATTCATATAGAATCGGTGGAATTTGACTATCACCGTCCTGGACTACCTAGGCATATGAGTTTCTTTTTTCATACAATTGTGTTACCTTGGTAACCCAATCTGTGTCATCCTACCAGATTTTTTATGTCTGAAAATCAACTGTCGAAATTTTAAAATACCTTTTATACGGTTCAATTTAGATCTGAAGGAATTCATATAGAATCGGTGGAATTTGACTATCACCGTCCTGGACTACCTAGGCATACTTTGTCCCATAGGGTTTTGACTTTGTCCCATAGGGTTTTGACCTTGTCCCATGGAATTTTGACCCTGTCCCATGGAATTCTGACTTTGTCCCATAGGGTTTTGGCCTTGACCCATAGGGTTCTGACCTCCCATAGGATTGGCTTGTTGATTACCCATAGGGTTCTGGTTCCCTATGGAGCCTGGATGACCCTGTTGACTATTGGCAGTGCTTGAAGGGTTAGATGGTTGTTGCGGGTTGCGTCCGGTGGCAGAGTTGAAGGGCAGGCAATAAATTAGATAAACAATTTTTCCTATTGTGGTTCGACTTAAGAATCAAATCTTTTTAGCTCACTTTTAAATGTCCTTTTGAAGTTGCTGGAATGTGAAACTCTCTTTTTCAAATTTCCTAATCGTATACCGCTAGAAAAGTGGATAATTCCAGGAGTTTACTGGTCTGTGAGTTTCTTTTTTCATACAATTGTGTTACCGTGGTAACTCAATCTGTGTCATCCTACCAGATTTTTTATGTCTGAAAATCAACTGTCGGAATTTTAAAATACCTTTTATACGGTTCAATTCAGATCTGAAGGAATTCATATAAAATCGGTGGAATTTGACTATCACCGTCCTGGACTACCTAGGCATAACAACTCTACTAACGATATGGCGTACGGCTTGCACTATGCCACTATAACATAACTGGGTAGTGGGTACTCTATCATCTATCATAGAAATAGCTATGGTTTGTGCCACTATGCGATCCGATCTGTTGGTACTCTATCGTAGCAATAGGCACTAGGCTATGAAATATACTTACAGGGTAGGTACTTACGCTAGGCACAAGTTTAGTCATGGAGTTAATGAGGGACTTGAAAAGGTTTTTAAGGGACTTGAAACTACTTGAAATTTGGAAGAGTTTGAAATCGCCCCCCAAAATACGTAATACGCCCTTGAAGTTGCAAGATTTTTGAAACATCTTGTATAGGTACCGACAATACTTTTGATAGAGGGAACTGTAACAACGGAGGTCTTATCGTCCCGCAATCGAAGACGAAATTAGGACAGAATGGAAAAGTCAGTCTAGCAAGAATCGAACTCGCGACCCATCAGTTTACTTACAGGGTAGGTACTTACGCTAGGCACAAGTTTAGTCATGGAGTTAATGAGGGACTTGAAAAAGATTTTAAGGGACTTGAAACTACTTGAAATTTGGAAGAGTTTGAAATCGCCCCCCAAAATACGTAATACGCCCTTGAAGTTGCAAGATTTTTGAAACATCCTGTATAGGTACCTACAATACTTTTGATAGAGGGAACTGTAACAATGGAGGTCTTATCGTCCCGCAATCGAAGACGAAATTAGGACAGAATGGAAAAGTCAGTCTAGCAAGAATCGAACTCGCGACCCATCAGTTACAAGACAGGCGCGCTACCCTCAAAGCTAACTAGGTGGACTACAATATTGACTTCTGCTCACAGTCGTTTCAATATTCCAAACATTCTAAACCAAGATTATACAATGGTAAATATTTCGACCTAGAAGAAGGCGAAGAACAAGAAGAAATATTTCGACCTCAGCTATTATACAATGGAACCAAATACTGTATTCCTAGATCATCAATCAAAGCTAACTAGGCGGGCTTCAAAAATGACTTCTGCTCACAGTCGTTTCAATATTCCAAACATTCTAAACCAAGATTATACAATGGTAAACATTTCGACCTAGAAGAAGGCAAAGAATAAGAAGAAATATTTCGACCTCAGCTATTATACAATGGAACCAAATACTGTGTTCCTAGATCATCAGGCAGATAAAGTACCTCCTACCTCTAATACAGAGGTTCTATATCGCATGTGTTAGACGTCACGGGTCTCTCTAGTCAATTATTTAAGCGCAAATCTTAATGAGAACCCAAGGCCTTGCAAGATTACAACTTGATAAATATTCATTGTTCATGCTCGACTGTTGCGACATTTGAAGGTTGAGATTCATCTGGAAGAGAGGAGATATACAGAAACAGTTAGGTTGAGATCTACAACAAAAATCTTCGGTGTATTTTAATTTCGGGAAACTTTCGGAACCAGAAGCGATTCCGATGGCACGCCATCTTGGATTTCCAAAGGGACATTTAACAATCTTTAATCTTGAAAATTGAACGTGTAACATCATTTTAAAAACCGTCAGGTAACGCTGGACCACCCTGTTCTTAAAAGGGTTCAACATGTTTTGAATATTTTTTTGCCAAATTTCATCTAAATAGGAGAAACCGTTCGGAAATTATTTCACCAAAACTTGTAAAAATGTCCACCTGGATATGTGATCCTCCTAAGGTTCATTGCGTCTATCTCAGGATTTTCAAGTTTGTCCTCAAGGATTTCATTTATTCGGAAGTCTTCGAGTTTTCCAAAACTTTAATGTGTCATGGTCGAGTGGATTGTAACATTTGTAACACATAACATGCCTCTAGGCACACTTCCCTTGTCAAAGGTCAAGTTTAACTTGTCCTTGGGATCAATTTATTTTAAAGAAACTGTTTACTGATGAAAATTTGTAATGAAACAATATATTGGGGGAAATTTACGTTACTTACCTGTGATGTAGAATGTTGCATGTTCATACTCTGATGATGCATACTAGGGAGACTACTGTTGTTGGATCTACTCGTGGGAAGTTGTTGCATTTGCATGGAAGACAGTTGCATTCCTGGGTTGCCACCCGAGTTGTACATTACACCTGAAGGAAACAAAGGACATTTCATTTGAGCTTAGTTCTTAATTTTTTCGAGAGGTCACTGTATACTTCCTAAAGTTTTTTTTTTCCAAACAGGTTTGATAGAGGGAAGAGTAACTGCTGGATCTTATCGTCCCGAAATCGAAGAGAAAAGAAAGACAGCCATTCCGAGAACGAACATTATACGTGCAGGATAAAATTCACCTCGGGCGGGAATCGAACCCGCAATCTAACAATTAAATATCTGTCTGCTTCCAATGGTCTGCTTTCAAAAAGCTTAGTTGTCAATTTTTTCGAGAGGTCACTGTATACTTACTAAAGTTTTTTTTTTCCAAACAGGTTTGATAGAGGGAACAGTAAATGCTGGATCTTATCGTCCCGAAATCGAAGAGAGAAGGAAGACAGCCATTCCGAGAACGAACATTATCCGTGCAGGATAAAATTCACCTCGGGCGGGAATCGAACCCGCAATCTACCAATTAAATATCTGTCTGCTTCCAATGGTCTGCTTTCAAAATGAAATCTATATGGACTGTTCCGTAAGGCCAGTCACTCGCTATCAGGTAGACCTGAGAGATACACCTGATCAGGTCTACCTGATATCTGATGAGCACACACATTATCAGGTAGACCTGACAGGCGGACCTGTTCAGGGCTACCTGATAGAGAGTGGCGGGCCTAAGCGATGTCAAACCCTCAGCACTCCAAACCAGACTCTCACATGACTTACCTTGCATTTGCTGAAAGCTAGCAGGTCCTCCTCTATACCCGGCATTAGGACCACCCTGCTGGGCTTGCTGTTGGGCCATCATATGCCTCCACTCGGCCGATGGTGTCAGGGCCTCGGTAGGGGTTATATTAGGAGGCCAACTACGACACTGATGTGTGTGTGTGTTGCACGTAATAAAAATTCACACAACAAAAGAATGGAACATGTTAATGTGCAAGTAATGTGCAATGGTGCCTCCGTTCTACGTAATCGATTCGACAAAACACACGAGCACCGCGCGGTAAACAACAACATGGGAGAAGGAAAATGAAGTCCATTTTTCTGTGACTGTATGGGTGTGAAATGGAAGTCTGAATTTTAATCCATGTTCCGTCATTTTTGTAAAGACTTTTGATAGAGGGAACTGTAACATGGGAGGTCTTTTCGTCCCGAAATTTCGCCCCGGGCGGGAATCAAACTAGGGACTTAGCACTCACAAGGCAGAGGCGCTCACAAGGCATGCACCTCTAAGCTGAACATAGCTCTTCAATGTTGAAACTTACACGGATTACAGTAGCTGGTAGCTGCCCGTGGCTCGTAGTTCAAAACATACTCGTAATTAGAAGATTGGGACTTGTTGGTCTTGTTACTCGATAATTGTTCCATGAGAACAAAGTTTAGTTCATGTTGAATTTCGAGTCCGTTTTGCAAGAACATCCTCGCTTGGTTAGACCTTGTAATGATTTCGCACAATACATGCACCTCTCTCAATTAGAGACGAGAAGATCGATTGAGTAAACTCATTGGGTGAGAAAACCATTTTATTCGGAAGGTCAAGATAGGACAATCATTGGTAGCAGAGTTGTAGAGTCTCATTACAACAACAGTAGCAAGCTGCATCCTTTTACTGAGCCTTGATTGGGTGGTTATTCTTAATTAGGAGTAAACAAGCTGGGCCCGTCCCTCCGGGAATTTTTTAGCCCGTAGTTTATTCGATCGTGATTAGAGAAAATCGGTATTGTTTTGTGTTGCATCCTTGTCACATTTGTGAACTACATACCAAATTTCAAGTCTCTAGCTTATACCGTTCCCGAGATATTGTTAAATTACACCGAAAACCGCCAAAAAGCAGTAAAATGCCGCCAAGCGTTACACCGGTCTTAACCAAAAGTTTCGTGTCGCATCCTTGTCACATTTGAAAGCTACATACCAAATTTCAAGTCTGTGTTAATTACCTGAAGGGGGCATGGGTTGTTGCATGGGGCGAGGTCTCTGGTGTGGAGGTACCGTGCTGAACCTCTGCTGTTGCATGAGTACGTTCTGAAGATGGGGGGGCATCATATTCTGGAGGGGGTTTAGTTTGTACTCAGGGGGAGGGGGGCGGGGTTGTGATACTTGCTGACCAGGAGGGCCTTGCTGTTGTTGTTGCTGTAGAAGCTGGAATAAACGGAGAGAAAGTCCAAAGTTAGTATACTGAAATACGAGAGCTTTTTTTAGGGGTGACAAGTCGTACGACATACATATCGTTGACAGAGTTGTTGTGCTGAAAGTGCTGAAACTGATGGTTTCTCTCTCTCTCTCTCTCTCTCTCTCAAGAGGTTTGATAGAGGGAACTGTAACTGCTGAGGTGTTATCGTCCCGAAAGCGAACAGAGAAGGAAGACAGGATAGGAGAAAGCCAACCGCTCTGAGAACGAGTCTTATCTGTTTAGGATACAATCCGCCCCGGGTGGGAATCGAATCCGCGATTTAGCGCTTAAAAGGAAGGCGTGCTACCCTCCAAGTAACTAGACTGTCCTCAGAATACGTGGGTATTTATGCTTAGTAGGGTAGCTGGACTGTTTACTTGCCAGCTTGCCACTAACCAGCCATAAGATTCCGTTCTCACCTGAGATCTCATAATGGAATGTTGCTGTTGCTGCAGGAGTTTGGGATCCACCCCGGGGTGTCGTGGTGGTCCCTGATGCTGAGGTCCGGGGGTTCGATGCCGCATCCCGTTCTGGGAGAAGTTCACTGATTGGGATTGGCTGACCGAGCAGAACCCAGAGTCGGATACCGAGGGGGTAGGTGGGGTGCCGGGGCCCATTTGGGAGCTGGAATAGAACATCCCCTGTTGGGCCGCCACTGATACCATGTTGGGCTTCATATCCGTCGAGACATTCTGAGCCATAGACACCTGCGGAAATGAACTTGTGTATATGTACAGAAAGTGCATAATCTAGTGAGGCGTTGCATTGAATACCAAGTGCCTTGGGCAGAATACTGAGGGGGAAAGAGTGCCTTTCCAATATTATTGAGGAAAAACATACGGGGATGATTAACATTCTCAGATCAAACCACAACTTGTGCCAGTACATTGTATATTGTATGTAGCATACAACACGGACAATACTTTGTAAGTATATAACTAAGTACACATAGTAAGATAAGTAAGTGCAGTATTTACCTACTCATAAGCCAAGGACTCGCTTAGCTTCCGGGAGAAAAGGAGTTTGTGGCAAATAAATCACAAGCACCCTAACCTTTGGTGTGATTTCCTGGGAAAGTAAAATCAAAAAAATCAAATCAAGAATGATATAAACTGAATATTAAACAAATTAGGTAGGTACATAGGTACTGATTTTCTCTAATAACGATCGAATAAACTACGGGCTAAAAAATTCCTAAGACGAGATATTGTTAGCTTTTTAAAACCAATTGATGTGGCAGAGGACTACCAACTACAGAAGGGGTTTGATTCCGTTTGACTTGGCCAATGGCTACTACAACAACAATAGTTTTAATGGTAATGCGCTTGCTTCACAGAAGGTCCCGGGTTCGATGCACACCCTCGAAAAACTAAATACGATTCCGATTGCAAAATTTTGAGTTACACATTGTTAGCTTTTTAAAACCAATTGATGTGGCAGAGGACTACCAACTACAGAAGGGATTTGATTCCGTTTGACTTGGGCAATGGCTACTACAACAACAATAGTTTTACTGGTAACGCGCTTGCTTCACAGAAGGTCCCGGGTTCGATGCACACCCTCGAAAAACTAAAATACGATTCCGATTGCAAAATTTTGGGCTACGTACTAAATTCCATTGTTAGCTTTTTTAAACCAATAAAATTGATGTGGCAGAGGACTACCAACTACAGAAGGGGTTTGATTCCGTTTGACTTGGGCAATGGCTACTACAACAACAATAGTTTTAATGATAATGCGCTTGCTTCACAGAAGGTTCGATGCACACCCTCGAAAAACTAAAATACGATTCCGATTGCAAAATTTTGGGCTACGTACTAAATTCTGGTGTTCTCGAGCAGACCCAGCAAGAGGTTTGATAGAGGGAACTGTAACTACTAAGGTTTTATGAAAAACGAAAGCTAAGTATGCTGAAAACAGTTCTAATTTTTCTTTTTATGCCCAGTAATACCAGCCTTAGATAAATAAATATTTGGTCTAGGTCTAGATTTGGCAAGTGGCAACCATTGCTGAATTTAACAGAAGTAGAAGACAACCAGCGAATCTGTAGGACCAGCAAGTAGGCACCAGGTCAAAATGTCGACATCAGTTAGCATCTAGTGCTAGGCCTTCATAACGCTAGAAGTTTTGCAAATATCTCACACAGTCACCAGGTAGGTATCTCACAATGATTGCTAGTACAGTAGTAGTTGTGTACTTGCAATCACTAAACAGATAACCAATGACTGTGTCCTGAGCGAGCAGTATTCAATGCCACCGATAGTAAAACCAGGCAAAAAATTAGATAAACAATTTTCCTATTGTGGTTCGACTTAAGATTCAAATCTTTTTAGCTCACTTTTAAATGTTCTTTTGAAGTTGCTGGAATGTGAAACTCTCTTTTTCAAATTTCCTAATCGTATACCGCCAGAAAAGTGGATAATTCCAGGAGTTTACTGGTCTGAGAGTTTCTTTTTTCATACAATTATTGTGTTTCTGTGTCATTCTACCAGATTTTTTATGTCTGAAAATCAACTGTCGGAATTTTCAAATACCTTTTATACGGTTCAATTTAGATCTGAAGGAATTCATATAGAACCGGTGGAATTTGACTATCACCGTCCTGGACTACCTAGGCATAACAACTCTACTAATGATATGGCGTACGGCTTGCACTATGCCACTATAACATAACTGGGTAGTGGGTACTCTATCATCTATCATAGAAATAGCTATGGTTTGTGCCACTATGCGATCCGTTGGTACTCTATCGTAGCAATAGGCACTGGTCTATGAAATATACTTACAGGGTAGGTACTTACGCTAGGCACAAGTTTAGTCATGGAGTTACTTGAAAAAGTTCAATAAGGGACTTGAAACTACTTGAAATTTGGAAGAGTTTGAAATCGCCCCCCAAAATACGTAATACGCCCTTGAAGTTGCAAGATTTTTGAAACATCTTATATAGGTACCGACATACTTTTGATAGAGGGAACTGTAACAACGGAGGTCTTATCGTTCCGCAATTGAAGACGGAAGAAACACGGAATAGAAGAAAGTTATCCTAGCAGGAATCGAACACGCTACCTATCGGTTACAATACAGGTGCGTTAACTTCAAAACTAACTAGGTGGACTACAAATATTGACTTCTGCTCTCAGTCGTTTCAATATTCCAAACATTCTAAACCAAGATTATACAATGGTAAATATTTCGACCTAGAAGAAGGCAAAGAATAAGAAGAAATATTTCGACCTCAGCTATTATACAATGGAACCAAATACTGTATTCCTAGATCATCAGGCAGATAAAGTACCTCCTACCTCTAATACAGAGGTTCTATATCGCATGTGTTGGACGTCACGGGTCTCTCTAGTCAATTATTTAAGCGCAAATCTTAATGAGAACCCAAGGCCTTGCAAGATTACAACTTGATAAATATTCTAATCTAAAAAAAAAAAAAAAATTACATTACTTTCCTTCCTATAGGAAAGAAAAAAACAAAAAATTGTAAATCATTAATATTAATTG
>NW_007377499.1:147116-199143 GCF_000475195.1 Diaphorina citri
TACCAGGTAGCCCTGACAGGTATGGCTGGAAAGGTCCACCTGTCAGGTCTACCTGATATCTAATGAGCACACACATTATCAGGTAGACCTGATCAGGGCTACCTGATAGAGTGGCAGGCCTAAGCGATGTCAAACCCTCAGCACTCCAAACCAGACTCTCACATGGCTTACCTTGCATTTGCTGAAAGCTAGCAGGTCCTCCTCTATACCCAGCATTAGGGCCACCCTGCTGGGCTTGCTGTTGGGCCATCATATGCCTCCACTCGGCCGATGGTGTCAGGGCCTCGGTAGGGGTTATATTAGGAGGCCGTTGTGCCCGTAGGTACATACGTTGGCCGGGTTGCTGCTGTTGCATGGATTGCATGAGGTTACCTCCTGGACCTGCGGACACGTTGTGCTGGGGCCTCATCATTGGACCTGAGGAGAACATGTGAAATGAATCAAATATTATTCTTCCATTGTTGTTGTTTACAAATTCGGGACATTGACCATTAGAACATTTTCCTACGCGCGTCCCAATATTTTTTTTACAATGGAACTGCTGGCTTCCAAGGTTGGACTGGAATTTAGGTGTGCTTGGTTCATGGGAGAGTAGACACGTTGTGCTGGGGCCTCATCATTGGACCTGAGGAGAACATGTGAAATGGATCAAATATTATTCTTCCATTGAATCGTTCCCAAGAAGAACGGCCTATGTGATTTTTGCTACTTTTCAGGAGAGACATGTTAATACAGTGATGTGGAAATTTATCCCAGAATCATGTTTTCTTACACATAGGCCCTTTTACATGAAACCTTTCACTTCTTACTGTACAATGAAATAAATATTGTTCTTCCATTGTAGAAATGATGTGCCAAAGTTCAACACTGCACCCGGTAAAGAGGTTCAACAGAGAGTTCTGTAGATGAGGGGGCATCATATTCTGGAGGGGGTTTCCTATATAAAGTGTGTTAATTACCTGAAGGGGGCATGGGTTATTTTTCCGTGACTGTATGGGTGTGAAATGGAAGTCTGAATTTTAATCCATGTTCCGTCATTTTTGTAAAGAATTTTGATAGAGGGAACTGTAACATGGGAGGTCTTATCGTCCCGAAATTTCACCCCCGGCGGGAATCAAACTAGGGACTTAGCGCTCACGGCATGGGTTGTTGCATGGGGCGAGGTCTCTGGTGTGGAGGTACCGTGCTGAACCTCTGCTGTTGCATGAGTACGTTCTGAAGATGGGGGGGCATCATATTCTGGAGAGGGTTTAGTTTGTACTCGGGGGGAGGGGGGCGGGGTTGTGATACTTGCTGACCAGGAGGGCCTTGCTGTTGTTGTTGTTGTTGTTGCTGTAGAAGCTGGAATAAACGGAGAGAAAGTTCCATGTTAGGATGTTAGTGATAATATACTTAATTAAGGGCTTCAGCTTAGAAAAAAAACTGTTACATATGTAGCTTAAAAAAAAAAAAAAAAAAAAAAAAAGCTCACAAGGCAGAGGCGCTACCCTCTAAGCTGAACATAGCTCTTCAATGTTGAAACTTACACGGATTACAGTAGCTGGTAGCTGCCCGTGGCTCGTAGGTCAAAACATACTCGTAATTAGAAGATTAGGACTTGTTAGTCTTGTTACTCGATAATTGTTCCATGAGAACAAAGTTTAGTTTATGTTGAATTTCGAGTCCGTTTTGCAAGAACATCCTCGCTTGGTTAGACCTTGTAATGATTTAAATTAATTCATGCACCTCTCTCAATTAGAGACGAGAAGATCGATTGAGTAAACTCATTGGGTGAGAAACCCATTTTATTCGGAAGGTCAAGATAGGACAATCATTGGTAGCAGAGTTGTAGAGTCTCATTACAACTACAGTAGCAAGCTGCATCCTTTTACTGAGCCGTGATTGGGTGGTTATTCTTAATTAGGAGTAAACAAGCTGGGCCCGTCCCTCCGGGAATTTTTTAGCCCGTAGTTTATTCGATCGTGATAGCAGAGTTGTAGAGTCTCATTACAACAACAGTAGCAAGCTGCATCCTTTTACTGAACCTTGATTGGGTGGTTATTCTTAATTAGGAGTAAACAAGCTGGGCCCGTCCCTCCGGGAATTTTTTAGCCCGTAGTTTATTCGATCGTGCCGTGATTGGGTGGTTATTCTTAATTAGGAGTGAAAAATCTGGTGTGAACATCACACGACTTTCCTTATCCTATTGATTGATGCTTGTTTGAGTGTTCCTTTACCCTAACTTTTACAATATCTCTAACCGTTTTGTCGCTATAGCTGAAAACCGCCAAAAAACGGTCTCAACCAATTGTTTTGTGTTGCATCCTTGTCACATTTGTGAACTACAAACAAAATTTCAAGTCTTTAGCTTATACCGTTCCCGAGATATTGTTAAATTACACCGAAAACCGCCATAAAGCGGTAAAATGCCTCAAAACGTGCAGCATTCATCTCAACCAAACGTTTTGTGTTGCATCCTTGTCACATTTGTGAACTACATACCAAATTTCAAGTCTCTAGCTTATGCCGTTCCCGAGATATTGTTAAATTACACCGAAAACCGCCAAAAAGCGGTAAAATGCCGCCAACCGTTGCACCGATCCTAACCAGTTCTCGAGATAATATTGAATTACACCGAAAACCGCCGAAAAGCGGTAAAATGCCGCCAACCGTTGCACCGATTTTAACCAAAAGTTTCGTGTCGCATCCTTGTCACATTTGACAGATACATACCATCGTGTCGCATCCCTGTAACATTTGAAAGATACATACCAAATTTCAAGTCTCTAGCTTTTACCGTTCTCGAGATATTTTGTTTACAGACAGACACATGCCAAATTTCAAGTCTTTAGCTATTACCGTTCTCGAGATATTTTGTTTAGAGACAGACAGAAGGACAGACAGACAGACACACGGACCAATGGCTAAAACTTTGTACTGAGGCTCTAGGGACCTCAAAACGTCTTTTGGCACTAAAATCTGACCATCGAAAATTTGACCCGATTACATTACTTTCCTTCCTATAGGAGAACAACAACATGGGAGAAGGAAAATGAAGTCATTTTTCTGTGACTGTATGGGTGTGAAATGGAAGTCTGAATTTTAATCCATGTTCCGTCATTTTTGTAAAGAATTTTGATAGAGGGAACTGTAACACGGGAGGTCTTATCGTCCCGAAATTTCACCCCGGGCGGGAATCAAACTAGGGACTTAGCGCTCACAAGGCAGAGGCGCTACCGTCTAAGCTGAACATAGCTCTTCAATGTTGAAACTTACACGGATTACAGTAGCTGATAGCTGCCCGTGGCTCGTAGGTCAAAACATATTCGTAATTAGAAGATTAGGACTTGTTGGTCTTGTTACTCGACTTTTGACACTAAAATCTGACCATCGAAAATTTGACCCGATTACATTACTTTCCTTCCTATACGAGAATATCTCAGATATTGATCATAAACATGGGTGTCAGAAAGTGTATGTGTAGGTACAGAAAGTGCATAATAGCATAATCTAGTGAGGCGTTGCATTGAATACCAAGTGCCTTGGGCAGAATACTGAGGGGGAAAGAGCGCCTTTCCAATATTATTGAGGAAATACATACGGGGATGATTAACAGTCTCAGATCAAACCACAACTTGTGCCAGTACATTGTATATTGTATGTAGCATACAACACGGACAATACTTTGTAAGTAAATAACTAAGTACACATAGTAAGATAAGTAAGTGCAGTATTTACCTACTCGTAAGCCAAGGACTTGCTTAGCTTCCGGGAGAAAAGGAGTTTGTGGCAAATAAATCACAAGCACCCTGAGCATTGGTGTGATTTCCTGGAAATTGCACAGAAATAAGAACTCAAACTGAGGAGAATTAACCAGGAATAAGTTCTGAAAACCAGGAATAAACTTGGTGTCAAATAAATGAGAACTTCCCTAGGCAATGGTGCCATTAACTGGAAATTTCATGGAAACAAAACTAAAACTGAGCAACATCAGCCGGGAATAAGTTTCGGGAAACAACAGCTTTGTGTAAGGATAAATCAGAACTTTCCTAGGCTATTGCCTATACAATCTATACATAAATACTGGTGTGATGATTTCGTGCAAAATTTCACGGAATAAGAACTGAAACTGGGAAAAATCAGCGCGGAATAAGTTTCGGGGGACAACAGCTTTGATCTCCTGGAAATTGCACAAAAATTAGAACTGTAACGTCTCTATGACGTTCGTACGTCATACCCCAGTCCCATGTGTGTTGTGCTAGTGTTGTCAATTAGACGCTTCCGTTCCCCCGTAACTGCTAATTCCCGTCAGACTAAGTGCGATAATTATGCATGTGGAGAACTAAAACTGGAAAAAATCAGCGCGGAATAAGTTCCGCGGGACAACAGCTTTGATCTCCTGGAAGTTGCACAAAAATTAGAACTGTAACGTCTCTATGACGTTCGTACGTCATACCTCATACCCCAGTCCCATGTATGTTGTGCTAGTGTTGTCAATTAGACGCTTCCGTTCCCCCGTAACTGCTAATTCCCGTCAGACTAAGTGCGATAATTATGCATGTGGAACAAGACATGTTGTATTCATCATTCTTCGTAATAGACCGAACTGTGACTTTGATGATGTCACACTAGAGGAAAACAGTGAGTGATTTGACTATGTCCTTTAATTGAAGGAACGGAGTGATATTCGAGTTTTGGACGATTTTCTAAGGAGGAAAACAGTGAGTGATTTGACCATGTCCTTTAATTGAAGGAACGGAGTGATATTCGAGTTTTGGACGATTTTTTAAAGGTGTCGCCCGGTATTGAAACTAGGACGATTTTCTAAAGGTGTCGCTTGGTATTGAAACTAGACCATTTTCATTGTGATTTATCTATTTCCTTTGATTGAAAGAACGAAGTGAGATCCAAGTTTTCGGTGATTTCCAAGGTAAAAGGTTCATCCCTTTTCTCTTCACTTTCGGAACCATAAGACACAAAGGAAATTGGTAGATTCAATTTTGGGTCTGATTGGCCCGATAGAGACCCCGTACCGGTTCTTTTATTCCGAGTTTTACAGTTAACTGAACCCCCAGTCTCTGGCATAAATCATACAAATAGAACCAGGCGTCCAAACGATATCATAACAGTACAAAAAACGACAATCATTTGTGATTACTGATCACGCTAGATTTTCAAAATTACCCAATAAGAAGTACTCGCTGATTACGCTAGATTTTTAATAAGTTCTCAGTGATTACGCTCGATTAAACAGGCGTCCAAACGATATCATAACAGTACAAAAAACGACAATCGTTTGTGATTACTGATTACGCTAGATTTTCAAAATTACCCAATAAGAAGTACTCGCTGATTACGCTAGATTTTTAATAAGTTCTCAGTGATTACGCTCGATTAAAAAAACGTCATCCACATAATCCACAATGAGAAAACATAAACACATTTCATAAAGCACAACGGAGCACACAAGACATGCATCTCCTGTTGTTATAGAAACAGGAGGGAGATGGCGAACCTCAGCAGTCACACAGCTGCACTGGTGTAAAGAGAAGGGAGATTATCATTACGTACGATATGATGTGTGTTCAGTCCACTAGAGGGCTTCGAGAACGTAGCAACAGTTGATGTGGAGAGTGGTTCGTCGATAGGCCAAGGGAGAAAAGCTCTGTGGCGAGTACCCCTTATATCGTTTTCAGCGGAATTCCCTTCAGAAATGAGCTGTTCATTTTAGGGCCACGTTGAGTCAGGGTTTTTCGTGGCACTCTTTTAAGTGGCAGGGTTCTCCTGGTGGAGCTCTTCCACCCATGGTTTGTGGGCTTAATTTTGACGATATGCCAAACCAAACGAAACCTTTAAGTTTTAGATTAGTTTAAAGAGAGCTAAAGAACGAGCAATGAGATTTGTAAGTTCAAACACAATTCGGTGATTTTGCATTCATTATTGTTTGTGTCACCGTAAATCTAGAACGGTTGGTCCGATTTTGATGAAATTTGCCAAATATGTTTAACACCTAGAGGACACTGTCTTGTTCATTATATCATTATATTCTGAGCTCCAACTGATCATTGGGGACCTAGTTATGGGCCGAATGAAGCCCTTTTCCTGATTGAGATCTACGTACAGTTCGCAATTCACTTCAGCTCAACAAAAAATTTACTTTAGATTGCCAACTCGAAGGACTGTTCTATTATTTCTTTCTTGGGAATCCAATCTCGGTATCCTGAAATCGAAAATAAATCCCAGGATCAGAGTCCCAATTTTTGTCCCATCCTCTCATCCTGACAGAATAAAGGACGATTCTCGTACAATCTTTCTCTCATTGAAACCAAGCCGTGCGACCCGTGCGTCGCTTCACGCTCTTGACGTTCGCACACCTCCCGGCACGCTTGAACCCACTTCGTTCCGTGGCGTTTCACATATCACCGTATATTGTATGTAATGAGGCGTACATTCTAAGGACACATTAGAATAACGATAATATTACTCATAATAATGATGATAATAGTAATAATATGATGATAATATTTATAGTAATAATAATTATAATATACCTTTATCTGCTCACATGCTGGCCTGGCACTGTGCTATGCTCGCTGCTCCTATGTACGAGGAGTTTCTCAAAGTAGGACTTAAGGAATAATATTGGGCCTGAGTTCCTAAAAACTCCAGATGGCGTTCGTCTTTAGCTGGTTTTATTTGAGATCTCTGTTTGTTTGATCAATCAATTTGCCCATAGCCAATTCTTGTAAGTCAAATTTGAACCACTATTATTTCTATTGTTTCTTTCTTGGGAATCCAATCCCAGGATCGGAGTCCCAATTTTTGTCCCATCCTCTCATCCTGACAGAATAAAGGACGATTCTTATCCAATCTTTCTCTCATTGAAACCAAGCCGTGCGTCGCTTCACGCTCTTGACGTTCGCACATCTCCCGGCACGCTTGAACCCACTTCGTTCCGTGGCGTTTCACATATCACCACCCCGAATGTGAAATGAGGCGTACATTCTAAGGACACATTAGAATAACGATAATATTACTTATAATAATGATGATAATAGTAATAATATGATGATAATATTATTTATAGTAATAATAATTATGATAATGTACCTTTATCTGCTCACATGCTGGCCTGGCACTGTGCTATGCTCGCTGCTCCTATGGTACGAAGAGTTTCTCAAAGTAGGACAAATTTGAGCCACTATTACTGGGCTGATTGATTGAACACTTGGTGCACTTGTGTGTTGCTTGATGTGTAACTTGAATGGGCAATAAATAATCTAAACATTAGCTTCAAATTTAGATTTTTGGTTCATTAGGTTAGTAATCGTCTAGTGATTTAGTCCGTAATGCACATGTCATTCGGTTGCACGGGACAAAAAAATATTAAATGCAGAGGATTTCATAAGCAAAGTTTAAATGTATGAATGTAGGAGTAAAGTATCCATTCTACTGATTTGACACATCAACCAAAATCACCCGTTAAAAGGTTGAAACGGATGCTCCGGTATTGGTCACCGTTAGAGAAATTCTAGGGATTACTGATCTCATACAATACAAAAATCATGCCTCGGTGGCGTAGTGGTCAAGACGCTCGCCTGGTAATCAGGAGGGCGTGGGTTGGATCCCAGCCGAGGTATGGAATTTTATCCTCATTCATTTGAGAATTTGACCACATAATAATGGAGCTCTAAGGGTTAGGTGGTAGAGAACCACTATTACTGGGCTGATTGATTGAACACTTGGTGCATTTGTGTGTGGCTTGATATGTAACTTGAATGGGCAATAAATAATCTAAACATTAGCTTCAAATTTAGAATTTTGCTTCATTAGGTTAGTATCGTCTAGTGTTTTAGTCCGTGATTGCACATGTCATTCGGTTGCACGGGACAAAAAAATATTCAATGCAGAGGATTTCATAAGCAAAGTTTAAATGTATGAATGTAGGAGAAAAGTATCCATTCTACCGATTTGATGCACCATCAACCAAAATCACCCGTTAAACGGTTAAAACGGATGCTCCGGTATTGGTCACCGTTAGAGAAATTCTAAGGATTACTGATCTCATACAATACAAAAATCATGCCTCGGTGGCGTAATGGTCAAGACGCTCGCCTGGTAATCAGGAGGGCGTGGGTTCGATCCCAGCCGAGGTATGGAATTTTATTCTCATTTATTTGAGAATTTGACCACATAATAATGGAGCTCTAAAGGTTAGGTGGTAGAGAACGCCTAAGGTGTTAACCTCGCCTAGTGGTTGCCTTCCACTCAAGAGTCTATTATTATTATAAAAATCACCGCATAATACGGATGCACCGAGTTTGGCCAAAATTACCGCACCGATTGAAGCGGATGCATCGGTTTTCTCCATCGAACTCACCGCTTGAGAACCGCTTCGTACAGTCTATAGTGCACCGTTTGTTTTTTATTTCTTAACCGTAATCAAGAAGACTCCTCCATCACAATGCTTCTCTCTCTCTCTACTTGTTTCTTTGTCTCTCTTACTGCTAGCCCCCTCTCTCTCTTACTTCTCTACTGTGCCTCTCTCACTTCTTGCACGCTTACTTGAAGCATGCCAGCAGCCAGCCTCATCAAATCTTCTCGGACCAGAACTTGGAGTTTTTAGATCTCCTCTGGTTCTGTTCTCATTGTGTCTGCGGACTTGGAGAGCCTAGGATTTGTCCTCTGGAACTACAAGTAACTAGACCAACTTTGTACCTTATCATGGAACGCACATGTGGACTCTGTCGCCCTAGTTCAGTTTCCCCTAATATACTGGATATGATGATATTTGTTTAAATTTTAAATTGTATATATTATTTTATATACTTGTTCTCAAATATATGATTGATAATTTTTTCACTTGGTCTCAAATACGAGTGCCTATGCTGGATAAATTACTGTAAAATGTGTGACTTTGTATGAGGAGTGAGGACGCACTACGCTTAATATGCTGATCTCATTTTTGGACACTTGGAAAGCAGCTTTGGAGAATAATTAGGGTATAACTTTTACCCTAATCAATTTTTTCTCTCCCGAAATTCAAGAATCGAACCAGTGAACCTTATTGCGATTGCAAAAAATTAACCATGTGGGTATTACTAGCCAGTATACCGCTAATTCAATCTCATCACATAACTCTCTCTCTCTCTCCGATGCTGCTGAGTACGAAATGTTTAATTTATTCTTATGTAAAGCCTCATCTCTCTTTCAGAATTTCATCTCTTAACCATAAAGAATATTTCTGTGTCCCGGCCAGACCCAGGAAGTGACACAAGTGAGGTAATGTGTCTCTGGTATAGTATGTCTGTAAATTAAGTCCTGGAATTGGTGAAAAGTACATAATACCTAACTATTTGCTGGTATAACACTTTTTTTTTAATTTCTATTACTATAATTTTAAGATAGGAATGCTAGTAGTTCCGAGAATGAACCTCATTATTTGTTTAAGAAAAAGTTTTCCCCGGTCGGGAATCCAACCCGCGATCTAGGGCTTAGTAAAGGCTTAGATGGCAGGTACGCCACCCTCCAAGCTACGTAACTAGGCTGGATATTGTAATTGGTCAGCTCCCATGGCGTAGTGGTCACTCCGCCCGCCTTGCACGCGAGAGACCCGGGTTCGATTCCCGGCGGGGTCAAGAAATTTGTATCATGCAAATGATTGATCCCGTGACTGGCTGTTGCGGGGCCCACTCAGCCTCGTGAGGAAAATGAGTAGCTATGACATGTAAATGCGCATAGCGACCGGTGCCAGCATGGTAGGTAAACATTGGTTGTTAGGATTATTGAGATATGTATTGGGAAAAATCCTACAATGCTGCAGTGAGCACCAAAGTTGTGACATAACACAAAGAAATTGCATTTACAAATCCTCTGTATGGTAAACAATGTAATCAAGTAAACATGTCTGCTAAATTTTATTTAAAGCGGGCAAACTGATCAAAAGTTACGGTGAAACAAGGAGTTTCATTATAAATGCAAGAGGTTTGATAGAGGGAACTGTAACTGATAAGGTCTTATCGTCCCGAAATCGACGAAGAAGGAAGACAGGATAGGAGAAAGTCGGCCATTCCGAGAGCGAACATTATTCAATCAATGTGATTTCTCAATTTTCTCGCTCTCGAATTTTCGACCCATTATTCGTTCAGGATAAAATCTGCCTTGGGTAGGAATCGAACCCGCGGCCTAGCGCTTACAAGACAGTCGCGTTACCAAAGTAACTAGGCTGGCGACTAGAAATAAAAACAAGCTTTTGGTCAGACCCAAACAGAAATCGACTTTCCATTGTGTAGAACTATGGCCCATGTATGTTTAGTGAGACTTCCCCGAGAACGCTCCGAGACTATGCCCGAACCGACTTTGAGCTTTTAGGCTCAACCGAAAATTTTGATTAGATATTGGGGCCTGATTGGACCTTTGAGAGCTGTGTAAGGGCCTATTATACATACTTTTGATGAATTTGAGAGAACTGGTGTTTGTCTGTTTGTTTAAATGTGTAGGTCAAAATTTTCATCTAACTTTTGGGCCACTTTTACTGGGCCAATCACCTTCAATCTTGAAAGAAATATAAAAAAAAATATGAAAACTTTTTTTTCTCTTGTTCTGAGTTAGTTCTGTATTCTGCAATTGACTGCACAACAAGTAAAATGAAGCGCCAGAGCATTTGGATGCCTTCGCTCGAGAACAAAAAATATCGGGTTTCTCGGGTTTCCAAGTCCGGTTTTGATGTCAAAGTCCAACTTGATACTAACAGTACCATTAACAGGTGGAGACTCATTTTGTTCACATTTTCCTCGTTCATTGATGCAATTCTGGTAAACCAGATCGGATCGTCTTAAGTTCATTGATATTGGACGATAAACCAAGCCATAAGTCAGAAAGTGTGGGATAACTTTGATAAACTCAGACAGAATCAGACAGGACAGCTTTCTTTGCTACTCATTTTGTTCACATTTTCCTCGTTCATTGATGCAATTCTGGTAAACCAGATCGGATCGGCTTAAGTTCATTGAAATTGGACGATAAACCAAGCCATAAGTCAGAAAGTGTGGGATAACTTTGATAAACTCAGACAGAATCAGACAGGACAGCTTTCTTTGCTCCTAAAACAGGAAAGCAAAACTGGAACTTTTTCTTCTGTCAACAAAACTAGTTGTTCTAAATCGCTGTCTTTAGGCTCTTCTTTAATAAATCCTTTAATTGCAACCACTTTTTATTCTTCGCCTTTTCCCTTGTTCATACGAGGTCGGCGTTTTTTTCGTCAGCCTCTTATTTGGTTTTGGCTACAAAATGGTACTACGGTACTTATCGTATAACTGTTTGAGTACACCCTGTATATATCGTAGTACTCATTGCATCGTAACCTAACTGTTCATGTATAACTTCAAGCAATTGGTCTCTGCACTTACTCAACACACTTTATGACCAAGTCCCCCTTCCATAAAAAAAAAACTTCACAAAACTTCACTTGATAATAATAATAATAAAATAAAATAATACCTACCTAAAACCTTCACATTTTGAAGAAGAAGAAGAAGAAGAAGAAGAAGAAGAAGAAGAAGAAGAAGAAGAAGAAGAAGAAGAAAAAAGCCTAAAGACTTAGGGTACATATGTATATTCGGGGAAAAGGAAGAAAAAGAAGAAAAGAGAGGGAGAGGGACAGAGATAGCCAGAAAGAGTGCACTGAGAAAGATATAGTTAGTTAAGTCTATGGGTATAAGTGTACCTATAACATAGGAAAAGATTGCGAAGAGAAAGAAGAGGGGAAAAGAGAGAGAGAGAGAGAGAGAGAGAGAGAGAGAGAGAGCCAGGGGGGGCTCAGGTTACCCATTGTATATTATAGAGGTACTCTCAACAGAGCTTAACATACATGTCACACAGGCCAGTGTTAACATTTTACTAGCAGTACCATCACCACCATATCCTATATCATAACATGGAATTCTCAAGCTTTCAAGAACAAAATCCCACGATATATACCTACCTACTCCACTTCACTTCCCCTCATTTGGCCACAATTATCTCAAGCTTTGTTTTAAGTTTTTTTTTTCTTCCTCTTCTTCTCCTCTTTTTTTCGTATTCATTGTTCATCAATCTCATGAAGAATGAAGTCCTTTATATGCCAATAGAATATCATGATGGGTGCTGGGATATCAAATTACACAATCCGCCAAGAAATCGATCTATCTTCCTAAGAATGAACTAAAGAATGGCCGGAAAAAATACAAGGTATAACTCTAATCCCCTTCTTGTTTTGGAAAGCACTCATTAACTTATAACTAGACATAAGCTTCGTTCTAGGAACGGCTGGCTTTCTAATATCTTCCTTCTCTCTCCGCTTTCGGGACGACAAGACCTTAGCGATTACAGTTCCCATCCCTCTTAAAAAAAGTGATTGCGAAATCAAAAGTTGGTTCATTTTTTATGCTACCGTTATAGCATCGTGAAAAAAATCTTCGCAGTATCTTATAAACTGCACTTACCTGAATATTTTGCGCCTGTGCCGAGGATATGTGCATGGACTGTGCCTGGTTCACAATCAGGGAGCCCGGGTTCGATGCCTGGCTCGATGGGCACGAGGGAGGGCGGGGGGAAGGGCCCTGTTTGTGATGGTAGGAGGGGGAGGCGGGGGAGTATTGCTGTTTGAAGCCGGCAGGGGGCGTGTTGTTCATTTGGGGCCGAGGGGGGCCCGGGGATTGCTTGTTAGGGAGGGGTGACGGGATGGGGCCGCTGTTATTTGTACCTGTGGAGATGGTGTTCAGACAGGTAAGTACCTATATTGTAAACTTGTAAAGGTTTTTGCTGGGACACGTTATGTCTTTTTCTGATCTCTTCTTAGAATAATGTATCTAAATAAATGAGTAGTGTCCTTACAAATCTGAGTGAGTACATTGCACATTCGAATTGAAAATTTGCCCGGGAATTGAACCCGGCACCATCGCATCGATAGGCATTTAGCTACAGAGGCAACTACATAAATAAAAGCTAATCTCAAGTCAGGTCTTACCATTAAACGTATTCGAGTTGAACACTTCTTGTTTGATAAATCTGAGTGAGTACATTGCACATTCGACTTGAAAACTTGCCCGGGAATTGAACCCGGCACCATCGCATCGATAGGCATTCAGCTACAGAGGCAACTACATAAATAAAAGCTAATCTCAAGTCAGGTCTTACCATTAAACGTATTCGAGTTGAACACTTCTTGTTTGATAGGATTGAAGTTGATGCCCATCTGCTGCGTTTTGTGCTGATGCTGCTGTGCCATATGCTTCAGCGTCTGTGCTGCAGGACTCAACTCACTCTTAGGGAATGCTGGATATTGCTGTGACATGGGAACACCCCCATTCTTACAGTTCTGCTGCTGCGGACTTGGCTCTGGTTGTTCTTCCTTGAAGTGCGTCAGCTGGGGGGAGTGATTGCTTGTTTGATAGGATTGAAGTTGATGCCCATCTGCTGCGTTTTGTGCTGATGCTGCTGTGCCATATGCTTCAGCGTCTGTGCTGCAGGACTCAACTCACTCTTAGGGAATGCTGGATATTGCTGTGACATGGGAACACCCCCATTCTTACAGTTCTGCTGCTGCGGACTTGGCTCTGGTTGTTCTTCCTTGAAGTGCGTCAGCTGGGGGGAGTGATTGTGATTGCTATGTAAACTATTGTTATTGGTAACGTGCTGGTGCTTACTGCTAGGCTTCTCGTCAAAGTTAAAGTCCTTCATGAACTCGGGATGAAAGTCGGTGATTTCAGATATGAGATCTTTGAAAGCGTCTGCGTTGATGCCGTTGGTTTCGTCGCCCAGGAATTCCCCAAGGCCGGTCAATGAGGCGCCATCCTTCTCCAGAGCGGCGGCACAAGTCTCGAGATCAACAAACTCCGGATTATCCGGCTGTTCCTGCTTACACTCTATCAGGTTGGTTCCTACATGGCAATTCCCACCACCACCACCTGGACCTTGTCCTGTGTCTGGAGGCGATCCCTTGCGAGAACTACTCGAAGTTGTATCACTCTTAATGGAAGTGTGAAATATCTGTCTGCTTCCAATGGTCTGCTTTCAAAATGAAATCTATGTGGACTGTTCCGTAAGGCCAGTCACTCGCTATCAGGTAGACCTGAGAGATACACCTGATCAGGTTCAACTGTCAGGTCTACCTGATACGCGACGAGCACACACACTATCAGGTAGACCTGACAGGTATGGCTGGAAAGGTCCACCTGTCAGGTCTACCTGATATCTGATGAGCACACACATTATCAGGTAGACCTGTTCAGGGCTACCTGATAGAGTGGCAGGCCTAAGCGATGTCAAACCCTCAGCACTCCAAACCAGACTCTCACATGGCTTACCTTGCATTTGCTGAAAGCTAGCAGGTCCTCCTCTATACCCAGCATTAGGGCCACCCTGCTGGGCTTGCTGTTGGGCCATCATATGCCTCCACTCGGCCGATGGTGTCAGGGCCTCGGTAGGGGTTATATTAGGAGGCCGTTGTGCCCGTAGGTACATACGTTGGCCGGGTTGCTGCTGTTGCATGGATTGCATGAGGTTACCCCCTGGACCTGCGGACACGTTGTGCTGGGGCCTCATCATTGGACCTGAGAACATGTGAAATGGATCAAATATTGTTCTTCCATTGTTGTTGTTTACAAATTCGGGACATTGACCATTAGAACATTTTCCTACGCGCGTCCCAATATTTTTTTACAATGGAACTGCTGGCTTCCAAGGTTGGATTGGAATTTAGGTGTGCTTGGTTCATGGGAGAGTTAGGGGAAAATAAAGGACAGTTAGAGGAGTTTTTGATAAATATTCTATGGAGTGAGATGAAATAAATATTGTTCTTCCATTGTAGAAATGATGTGCCAAAGTTCAACACTGTACCCGGTAAAGAGGTTTGACAGAGAGTTCTGTAGATGAGGGGGCATCATATTCTGGAGGGGGTTTCCTATATAAAGTGTGTTAATTACCTGAAGGGGGCATGGGTTCTAAACATGAAAAACCCACTGGGAGCACAATATTCCACAGGTCTAGCCGACTGATACCGGGGAAATATATGTTTTTGTAATTCGTAATTCACCATGATCTACAACTACATATGTATAAGCACTACCGTATTTAGGGGAGGGGGGCGGCTCACAAATTTTGGCCTGGTCTTCAAAATTCACTGAAAAAATATCTAAATGTTTAATGCAAAGTATCAAAAGTGAAGGGAACTCAAAACCTCAAGGTTCTGGGGGTCTACCCCTCTCACCACAGAGTTACTCCCGCACTGACTGATGTCATCATAAGGTTACTACGACACTGAAGTGTGTGTGTGTTGCACGTAATTAAAATTCACACAACAAAAGAATGGAGCATGTTAATGTGCAAGTAATGTGCAATGGTGCCTCCGTTCTACGTAATCGATTCGACAAAACACACGAGCACCGCGCGGTAAACAACATCCTGGAACTACAAGTAACTAGACCAACTTTGTACCTTATCATGGAACGCACATGTGGACTCTGTCGCCCAAGTTTAGTTTCCCCTAATATACTGGATATGATAATATTTGTTTAAAATTTAAATTGTATATATTATTTTATCTATTTGTTCTTAAATATTGGATTTTTTTTTTTCACTTGGTCTCAAATACGAGTGCCTATGCTGGATAAATTACTGTAAAATGTGTGACTTTGTATGAGGAGTGAGGACGCACTACGCTTAATATGCTGATCTCATTTTTGGACACTTGGAAAGCAGCTTTGGAGAATAATTAGGGTATAACTTTTACCCTAATCAATTTTTTCTCTCCCGAAATTCAAGAATCGAACCAGTGAACCTTATTGCGATTGCAAAAAATTAACCATGTGGGTATTACTAGCCAGTATACCGCGAATCAATTTTTTCTCTCTCCCGAAATTCAAGAATCGAACCAGTGAACCTTATTGGGATTGCAAAAAATTAACCATGTGGGTATTACTAGCCAGTATACCGCTAATTCAATCTCATCACATAACTCTCTCTCCGATGCTGCTGAGTACAAAATGTTTAATTTATTCTTATGTAAAGCCTCTTCTCTCTTTCAGAATTTCATCTCTTAACCATAAAGAATATTTCTGTGTCCCGGCCAGACCCAGGAAGTGACACAAGTGAGGTAATGTGTCTCTGGTATGGTATGTCTGTCCGATGCTGCTGAGTACGAAATGTTTAATTTATTCTTATGTAAAGCCTCATCTCTCTTTCAGAATTTCATCTCTTAACCATAAAGAATATTTCTGTGTCCCGGCCAGACCAAGGAAGTGACACAAGTGAGGTAATGTGTCTTTGGTATGGTATGTCTGTAAATTAAGTCCTGGAATTAGTAAAAATACATAATACCTAACTATTTGCTGGTATAACACTTTTTTTTAATTTCTATTACTATAATTTTAAGATGGGAATGCTAGTAGTTCCGAGAACGAACCTCATTTGTTTAAGAAAAAGTTTTCCCCGGGCGGGAATCCAACCCGCGATATAGTGCTTAGATGGCAGGTACGCCACCCTCCAAGCTGCGTAACTAGGCTGGATATTGTAATTGGTCAGCTCCCATGGCGTAGTGGTCACTGCGCCCGCCTTCTATATGGTTTTCAGCGGAATTCCCTTCAGAAATGAGCTGTTCATTTTAGGGCCACATTGAGTCAGGGTTTTTTGTGGCACTCTTTTAAGTGGCAGGGTTCTCCTGGTGGAGCTCTTCCGCCCACGGTTTGTTTTGGCTTAATTTTGACGACATGCCAAACCAAACGAAACCTTCAAGTTTTAGATTAGTTTAAAGAGAGCTGAAGTTCATAGTTGAACGAGCAATGAGATCTGTAAGTTTTAACTCAATTCGGTGATTTTGCATTCATTATTGTTTGTGTCACCGTAAATCTAGAACGGTTGGTCCGATTTTGATGAAATTTGCCAAATATGTTGAACACCTAGAGGACACTTGTTCATTATATTTTGAGCTCCAACTGATCATTGGGGACCTAGTTATGGGCCGAATGAAGCCCTTTTCCTGATTGAGATCTACATACAGTTCGCACTTCACTTCAGCGTAACAAAAATTTTACTTTTTTAATTTCTATTACTATAATTTTAAGATAGGAATGCTAGTAGTTCCGAGAACGAACCTCATTTGTTTAAGAAAAAGTTTTCCCCGGGCGGGAATCCAACCCGCGATCTAGGGCTTAGATGGCAGGTACGCCACCCTCCAAGCTACGTAACAAGGCTGGATATTGTAATTGGACATTATAATTTATTTACTTGATTTTGCACATCTTTTTTCACTCTAGCAAGCTATGTTTTTTCTCTCTACAAGTCTAGGCCAGTTAGTTGAGTTATTTGTCAGAGCGATTCCACAGTCTATTGTTTCCACTTTCCACTAATATTATGAATTCCACTTACAGTCTTCCACTAACATTATGAATACGATTAGAATGTTGTTTGTCACTTCTCTGATAATAGTGTATAGAAAAGAGGTTTTTTTTTATTTTTTAAGGAAATAACAAATGACTACATTATGTAAATGAACTACTATCGCGCATGGGGAAATGTTCCATGTAAGCGAGAGCGAGAGGCCATATGGATAAGTACATGGAAGAGAACATAGCTAAGTACATACCTAGGTTATTACAGATAATATGGATAAATACATGAGGTACGTATGTGATAGGTTGCTTTCTGTGTAGAACGTTTTTTTTTAAGGAAATAACAAATGACTACATTATGTAAATGAACTACTATCGCGCATGGGGAAATGTTCCGTGTAAGCGAGAGGCCATATGGATAAGTACATAGCTAAGTACATACCTAGGTTATTACAGATAATATGGATAAATACATGAGGTACGTATGTGATAGGTTGCTTTCTGTGTAGAACTTTAAGGAAATAACAAATGACTACATTATGTAAATGAACTACTATCGCGCATGGGGAAATGTTCCATGTAAGCGAGAGGCCATATGGATAAGAACATGGAAGAGCACATAGCTAAGTACATACCTAGGTTATTACAGATAATATGAATAAATACATGAGGTACGTATGTCATAGGTTGCTTTCTGTGTAGAACTATGTATGGCCCATGTATGTTTAGTGAGACTTCCCCGAGAACGCTCCGAGACTATGCCCGAACCGACTTTGAGCTTTTAGGGTAAACAAACCGAAAATTTTGATTAGATATTGGGGCCTGATTGGACCTTTGAGAGCTGTGTAAGGGCCTATTATATATGCTTTTGATGAATTTGAGAGAACTGTTGTTTGTCTGTTTGTTTAAATGTATAAGTCAAAATTTTCAACTAACGTTTGAGCCACTTTTACTGGGCCAATTACCTTCAATCTTGAAAGAAATATACGAGTATATATAAAAAAATATGAAAACTTTTTTTTTCTCTTGTTCTGAGTTAGTTCTGGATTCTGCAATTGACTGTACAACAAGTAAATGAAGCGCCAGAGCATTTGGATGCCTTCGCTCGAGAACAAAAAATATCGGGTTTCTCGGGTTTCCAAGTCCGGTTTTGAAGTCAAAGTCCAACTTGATAGTAACAGTACCATTAACAGGTGGATCTGGATACTCATTTTGTTCACATTTTCCTCGTTCATTGATGCAATTCTGGTAAACCAGATCGGATTGTCTTGTTAAGTTCATTGAAATTGGACGATAAACCAAGCCATAAGTCAGAAAGTGTGGGATAACTTTGATAAACTCAGACAGAATCAGACAGGATCTTGTTGTTAAGTTCATTGAAATCGGACGATAAACCAAGCCATAAGTCAGAAAGTGTGGGATAACTTTGATAAACTCAGACAGAATCAGACAGGACAGCTTTCTTTGCTCCTTTCTGGATACTCATTTTGTTCACATTTTCCTCGTTCATTGATGCAATTCATGCATTTCTGGTAAACCAGATCGGATCGTCTTGTTAAGTTCGTTGAAATTGGACGATAAACCAAGCCATAAGTCAGAAAGTGTGGGATAACTTTGATACACTCAGACAGAATCAGACAGGACAGCTTTCTTTGCTCCTAAAACAGGAAAGCAAAACTGGAACTTTTTCTTCTGTCAACAAAACTAGTATTCTATTATTTCTTTCTTGGGAATCCAATCCTGAAATCGAAAATAAATACCGGGATGGGAGTCCCAATTTTTATCCCATCCTCTCATCCTGACAGAATAAAGGACGATTCTCGTCCAATCTTTCTCTCATTGAAACCAAGCCGTGCGTCGCTTCACGCTCTTGACGTTCACACATCTCCCGGCACGCTTGAACCCACTTCGCAAAACTAGTTGTTCTAAATCGCTGTCTTTAGGCTCTTCTTTAATAAATCCTTTAATTGCAACCACTTTTTATTCTTCGCCTTTTCCCTTGTTCATACGAGGTCGGCGTTTTTTTCGTCAGCCTCTTATTTGGTTTTGGCTACAAAATGGTACTACGGTACTTATCGTATAACTGTTTGAGTACACCCTGTATATATCGTAGTACTCATTGCATCGTAACCTAACTGTTCATGTATAACTTCAAGCAATTGGTCTCTGCACTTACTCAACACACTTTATGACCAAGTCCCCCTTCCATAAAAAAAAACTTCACTTGATAATAATAATAAAATAAAATGATACCTACCTAAAACCTTCACATTTTGAAGAAGAAGAAGAAGAAGAAGAAGAAGAAGAAGAAGAAGAAGAAGAAGAAGAAGAAGAAGAAGAAAAAAGCCTAAAGACTTAGGGTACATATGTATATTCGGGGAAAAGGAAGAAAAAGAAGAAAAGAGAGGGAGAGGGACAGAGATAGCCAGAAAGAGTGCACTGAGAAAGATATAGTTAGTTAAGTCTATGGGTATAAGTGTACCTATAACATAGGAAAAGATTGCGAAGAGAAAGAAGAGGGGAAAAGAAAGAAAGAAAGAAAGAGAGAGAGAGAGAGAGAGAGAGAGAGAGAGAGAGCCAGGGGGGGCTCAGGTTACCCATTGTATATTATAGAGGTACTCTCAACAGAGCTTAACATACATGTCACACAGGCCAGTGTCAACATTTTACTAGCAGTACCATCACCACCATATCCTATATCATAACATGGAATTCTCAAGCTTTTAAGAACAAAATCCCACGATAGATACCTACTCCACTTCACTTCCCCTCATTTGGCGCATTTTTCAAGAAAAACGTCCGTAGAACCGACCACTGGTTTCACCCTGTACAGAAACACGTTCTATATTCTTTGTCATAACACACTTGATCCTCGAGTCCTAACGCTAGGCATCTTCTGTAATTCCTCCTTAATCCCCAGTACAGAGTCACTTGATAATTGAGTCGTGTGACTCACAGAGCGCGCTCTGCACTGGCTAGTTGATCATGAGTAGAGTAGTGGGAACCAGTCAACCAGTGGATCAGAAATCTCAGAATCCCACCGGCCACACACGCTTAACAGTGTTAAAAGAGTCCGTAAGTGGGAACCAGTCAACCAGTGGATCAGAAATCTCAGAATCCCACCGGCCACACACGCTTAACAGTGTTAAAAGAGTCCGTAAGTTCGGATAACGTGAGACTATTACGGGTGACACCGGCGTTTAAAGTGTCCTTTTCCCTATTTTCAAATAGGGAACATATTGATTTCAAAGTGCTCTAACTTGAGACATGAACTAAATCAAGGTTGTACCTACTACTGCAGAAGAGGAAGCTTCATTGAACTTCTTATTAATTTTTTTCTTGGAGCTCTGTTAATATTATTAGGCTGTTTTTAGAAGAATGGATCCAGGTCATTTGTTTCTTTTGAAAGAGTCATTGCTCAGGAAGCTTAGGGATTTCCTGAGACCAAAGAACTGACCATCGAAAATTTACTTCTTATTAATTTTTTTTCTTGGAGCTCTTATAATATTATTAGGCTGTTTTTAGATAAATAGATCCAGGTCATTTGTTTCTTTTGAAAGAGTCATTGCTCAGGAAGCTTAGGGATTTCCTGAGACCAAAGAACTGACCATCGAAAATTTCTCATTTGGCCACAATTATCTCAAGCTTTGTTTTAAGCTTTTTTTTCCTCTTCTCCTCCTCTTTTTTTGGTATTTATTGTTCGTCAATCTCATGAAGAATGAAGTCCTTTATATGCCAATAGAATATCATGATGGGTGCTGGGATATAAAATTACTTAATCCGCCAAGAAATCGATCTATCTTCCTAAGAATGAACTAAAGAATGGCCGGAAAAAATACAAGGAATAACTCTAATCCCCCTCTTGTTTTGGGAAGCACTCATTAACTTATAACTAGACATAAGCTTCGTTCTAGGAACGGCTGGCTTTCTAATATCTTCCTTCTCTCTCCGCTTTCGGGACGATAAGACCTTAGCGATTACAGTTCCCATCCCTCAAAAAGTGATTGCGAAATCAAAAGTTGGTTCATTTTTTATGCTACCGTTATAGCATCGTGAAAAAAAATCTTCGCAGTATCTTATCAACTGTACTTACCTGAATATTTTGCGCCTGTGCCGAGGATATGTGCATGGACTGTGCTTGGTTCACAATCAGAGAGCCCGGGTTCGATGCCTGGCTCGATGGGCACGAGGGAGGGCGGGGGGAAGGGCCCTGTTTGTGATGGTAGGAGGGGGAGGCGGGGGAGTATTGCTGTTTGAAGCCGGCAGGGGGCGTGTTGTTCATTTGGGGCCGAGGGGGGCCCGGGGATTGCTTGTTAGGGAGGGGTGACGGGATGGGGCCGCTGTTATTTGTACCTGTGGAGATGGTGTTCAGACAGGTAAGTACCTATATTGTAAACTTGTAAAGGTTTTTGCTGGGACACGTTATGTCTTTTTCTGATCTCTTCTTAGAATAATGTATCTAAATAAATGAGTAGTGTCCTTACAAATCTGAGTGAGTACATTGCACATTCGAATTGAAAATTTGCCCGGGAATTGAACCCGGCACCATCGCATCGATAGGCATTTAGCTACAGAGGCAACTACATAAATAAAAGCTAATCTCAAGTCAGGTCTTACCATTAAACGTATTCGAGTTGAACACTTCTTGTTTGATAGGATTGAAGTTGATGCCCATCTGCTGCGTTTTGTGCTGATGCTGCTGTGCCATATGCTTCAGCGTCTGTGCTGCAGGACTCAACTCACTCTTAGGGAATGCTGGATATTGCTGTGACATGGGAACACCCCCATTCTTACAGTTCTGCTGCTGCGGACTTGGCTCTGGTTGTTCTTCCTTGAAGTGCGTCAGCTGGGGGGAGTGATTGTGATTGCTATGTAAACTATTGTTATTGGTAACGTGCTGGTGCTTACTGCTAGGCTTCTCGTCAAAGTTAAAGTCCTTCATGAACTCGGGATGAAAGTCGGTGATTTCAGATATGAGATCTTTGAAAGCGTCTGCGTTGATGCCGTTGGTTTCGTCGCCCAGGAATTCCCCAAGGCCGGTCAATGAGGCGCCATCCTTCTCCAGAGCGGCGGCACAAGTCTCGAGATCAACAAACTCCGGATTATCCGGCTGTTCCTGCTTACACTCTATCAGGTTGGTTCCTACATGGCAATTCCCACCACCACCACCACCTGGACCTTGTCCTGTGTCTGGAGGCGATCCCTTGCGAGAACTACTCGAAGTTGTATCACTCTTAATGGAAGTGTTAACGGTAACATTGGTATTGATTGTACAACAGTTGGACGTGGAGCCGACAAACTCTAGCTGCTGGACGATCTCCACAGAGAAGCGAGGGCCATCAGCCTGACTGGAGGGTGGTGGAGGAGGAGGAACAGTTTTCGTAGGAGGTGGATCATTGAACGCATCCCCATCCACATCTTCCGAGTGACGCTTGGTGCCGTATTTCTGAAACAAAGAAAAGAAAACGATGCCAATTAGTTACTGTAACCTCGTTTCACATAGAATCTTAGAAGAGGCCTTTAAAAACGCTTCTAGAACGTTGAAGAACAAACATTTCAAGATACAGACAAAAAAGAAGAATAACAAGGAAAAAGGACACATCCAGGAGGAAGTAAATTAAAGACAATCACTATGATAACGAGCGATAAGTGTAATAACCCGAAAAGGATTGTCTGGCCCATATCACGTAAACTAATAAGAACTAATGGGTCTGCATCAGTAGTCTCTGATGACCTTGAAACTGTCAACCCATTGCGATAACAACAGATCGACATCTAATATCAGTAAAGTGCCTAGCTGCCTAGTTCTACATTAAGTCGATTGACATCAACGTAGGTCCCTGGTAATATCGTGTATATTGCAGGTCGTAGGTCCCTTAAGGATTTTGGTTGTATGAGGAAAAGAGTTCATATTCGTACTATGGACGTGTTTTATTCGCTGTCGATCGACCAGTGTGTACGCTGCTTTGAAAATACAAGGAAGAAATAATAATAATAATTCTAGACTGAAAATTCATTTAACTCATACCCCGTAGGTCGGATCAAAAGATTTTAGTGGAATGAAAACCTGGTTTACAGAGTAGAACTTTAGACTGTGGATGTGTTTCAGTCGATGTCTACCGACCATAGTGTAGACACACCTAACTTCAATGATGTCTTTTCTTCAATGTAATAGGAAATATTTGTCTCTTTTTCCAAGGAATTTCCAGTGATTCATCTATTCATCTTCCATGCATATCCTGCCGTCAGAACACAGAGAAGTTAGGTCATAAGAAGCTGAATCACGCTATTCTTGTAAAATCAATTCAATAACATCTTTGTTTCAATATGGCACAGTTGCAATCACGTCTATTTTGGTATCTAGTCTTGGAAAATTTGGTTAAAACAGAGATTTTGGGGAAAGCCAGGAATAAACCAATCGCAGTGACCTAGTGGTCAGGATTACGGATTTTTAACCTAGAGATGCTGGTTTCAAATCCCGGTCGGAGCAGAAATTTTTTTCTCGACGGGAATAGATGAAAAAAGGTTCGTCAAAAAGTTCATGAGTTTTGAACTTTAGATGGGTAGAAGGGATCTATCTCTACCTCTCTATTAATATCAATTCAATAACATCTTTGTTTCAATATGGCACAGTTGCAATCACGTCTATTTTGGTATCTAGTCTTGGGAAATTTGGTTTAGCAAGCAAAACAGACATTTTGGGGAAAGCCAGGAATAAACCAATCGCAGTGACCTGGTGGTTAGGATTACGGATTTTCAACCTAGAGATGCTGGTTTCAAATCCCGGTCGGAGCGGAAATTTTTTTCTCGATAGGAATAGATGAAAAAAGGTTCGTCAAAAAGTTCATGAGTTTTGAACTTTAGATTGCTAGAAGGGATCTATCTCTACCTCTCTATTAATTAGGTATGTCATTATTTATATTTTTCCCTTTACCCCGGTCGTTTAATACCAGGCAAGCCAAAGGAATTTTCAAGAGCAACGTATTCAGGCATTCCAAATACAATAGGATTAGGTATGCCATTATTTTTCCCTTTACCCCGGTCTTTCAATACCAGGCAAGCCAAAGGAATTTTCAAGAGCAACGTATTCAGGCATTCCAAATACAATAGAAGTACTGGAGGATATGGAGATTGCTACTCCGGTCATTTAGTTAATAGAGACCTTGTATGTTTTATATTGTGTGTTTTGATACACTCGTCTCTGTCTGTGTGGGGTATTGCCTCTCTACCTTTCTTCTTCTTCGACGTACAAAGCTCCCACCAAATGTTCAGGGTTCGATGAAAACCGAATCAAGAGGCCATTGTGTATTGTCCCACCAAATGTTCAGGGTTCGATGAAAACCGAATCAAGAGGCCATTGTGTATTGGGAAATGTTTATTGAGCGAACGAAAAGATTCCCCATTCTTTTACTTTTCGCAAGCCCCACAGGTGGACAAAAAAGCTTGGGAAAGATCTCAAGTATGCAGAGATTGCAGAGTCTGTGATATACGGAAGATCTTTGGAGAGTCTTAGTAATTGGGAAAATATTTATTGAGCGAACGAAAAGATTTCTTATTCTTTTACTTTTCGCAAGCCCCACAGGTGGACAAAAAAGCCTGGGAAAGATCTCAAGTATGCAAAGATTGGAGAGTCTGTGATATACAGAAGATCTTTGGAGTCTTAGTAATTATGTAATTAAGACGTTAACGGCAGTTCACGATAGCATTGGTTCTCAATGGTTCAATGATGGAATTCAACTTGTGATGGACAAAAAAGCTTGGGAAAGATCTCAAGTATGCAGAGATTGCAGAGTCTGTGATATACGGAAGATCTTTGGAGAGTCTTAGTAATTATGTAATTAAGACGTTGACGGCAGTTCACGATAACATTGGTTCTCAATGGTTCAATGATGGAATTCAACTTGTGAGTTCTGATGTGGAACAACCTAGGTCCTAGAGTATTTATGATGTTCAAAGTTTCTGTCGTTTGTGGACCACTAAAAAATGCAGAAAATGCATTGTTCAAGAGAATCGTCCGTAGAACCGACCACTGGTTTCACCCTGTACAGAAACACGTTCTATATTCTTTGTCATAACACACTTGATCCTCGAGTCCTTCATTGTTCAAGCGAACAATCGTCCGTAGAACCGACCACTGGTTTCACCCTGTACAGAAACACGTTCTATATTCTTTGTCATAACACACTTGATCCTCGAGTCCTTGTAACCTCGTTTCACATAGAATCATAGAAGAGGCCTTTAAAAACGCTTCTGAAACGTTGAAGAACGAACATTTCAGGATACAGAAAAAAAAAAAGAAGAATAACAAGGAAAAAGGATACATCCAGGAGGAAGTAAATTGAAGACAATCACTATGATAACGAGCGATAAGTGTAATAACCCGAAAAGGATTGTCTGGCCCATATCACGTAAACTAATAAGAACTAATGGGTCTACATCAGTAGTCTCTGATGACCTTGAAACTGTCAACCCATTGTGATAACAACAGATCGACATCTAATATCAGTAAAGTGCCTAGTTCTACATTAAGTCGATCGACATCAACGTAGGTCCCTGGTAATATCGTGTATATTGCAGGTCGTATGTCCCTGAAAGATTTTGGTTGTATGAGGAAAAGAGTTCATATTCATACTATGGACGTGTTTTATTCGCTGTCGATCGACCAGTGTGTACGCTGCTTTGAAAATACAAGGAAGAAATAATAATAATAATTCTAGTAGTCTCTGATGACCTTGAAACTGTCAACCCATTGTGATAGCAACAGATCGACATCTAATATCAGTAAAGTGCCTAGTTCTACATTAAGTTGATCGACATCATCAACGTAGGTCCCTGGTAATATCGTGTATATTGCAGGTCGTAGTAAATCCCTGAAAGATTTTGGTTGTTTGAGGAAAAGAGTCCATAACGTGTTTTATTCGCTGTCGATCGACCAGTGTGTACGCTGCTTTGAAAATAAAAGGAAGAAATAATAATAATAATTCTAGACTGAAAATTCATTTAAACCATACCCCGTAAGTCGGATCAAAGGATTTTAGTGGAATGAAAACCTGGTTTACAGAGTAGAACTTTAGACTGTGGATGTGTTTCAGTCGATGTCTACCGACCATAGTGTAGACTGAAATTAATTAAGATACATCAACCTCCCTCCTCCTCAAACTTATCTCCTGAGATAATGCTTCAGATTTAACGCAGTGGAGAAGGAGGAGGTGAGGGGAGAAGAAGAGGGAAGAGTGGTAATAGAGGATGAGGAGGAGGAGACGAGGTAGAAGGAGAGTAGGAGGAGGAAGAGAACGAAATTTTCGTGGAAAAATTGATTGCGAAATGTTCTGTAAGTACCTACAATAGTGTTGTTTGGTCCAAATATAAGAATCTCTCTTTACGAAGAAACTAGTGGTTAGGTGGAAGAGCTCCTTTAGGAAAATTCTGCCACTAGACTAAAAAAAAGGAGAAAAAAAAGACAATCTACGAGATTCAAAGACAATCTTAAACTACAACACTGACAAAACACTCAAAACAGGGACACTGACTGGGCAAAATTCGCGAGACAAATATGCTCAAAGCTAAACGGAGGGAAAACAGACATCGTCAAGATGAAGGGTTAAACTAACAAGTATGCACTTGAGTTCAATTGATGCTAACCCTCCTCCCTTCCTGGTTAATCAATTTAATGAAAACCCCTCAACTTTAAATCGAAACAATGAAGACAAAGCGGCGGAAAAGAAATCAAAGGAACAAGAAATTTAAGGAAATGGAAGCCAAAGAAAAAGTTGAAGAAAAACAAAGATGGGATAGTGGAGAGATCTGTTCAAAAAAAGATTGATGAAAATGCATAAAAGTCATTTAATTTAGGTTGGGTTGTTGGGTACCTACTACTGTTTTTTTTTTGGCAACTGAACAATGTGCAGTATTTTGGAGTTTCCAATATCGTCATAAATACACGGAAAAACAATGAGCTCAGAGTTCTAAAAAACCCATTAAGTATAAAATAGAATTAAAAATTCGAGACTTAAAAGACAATAAAGTCGTTTCAGTTTTCATTTATTTATATTAAAGGTCAATTACATCCACCATCAATAGTTAATGGTTGTTAAATTTCACAGTTCCCACCAAAGCGAAAGCAGGAACCAAGTATAACCCCCGGAAATTCTTTTTATTTTTAAGTAATTAACTTTTCCGTATTGACCCAGCACCTAAATGGGAAGTATTGTGTCTCTTCTCGCCCATCTGATGAGAGGCATACTACCATTTATTAGGTTCAATAGGTTTTTCGGATTTGATCCTAACGACCTGCAGGCTGGATCACACCGGTATTTTTGCAAGTGTTTCTGAAACCCATAGCAACCCTAATAGTCCCTACATCAACGGTCTCGATAATTATGCTAATGAATTTAGAATGGCTTCCGTGCTCTTAGAAACCGTATATAGATGGAAATATCCTGAAACAACCTTTCCCTAATGATCAGGTGTTGTAGAGCGGAAGGGACCGAGGGTTCGAGTTCCAAGTTTCTAACCTGAATATTGAGTATGCTTAATGAAGGGACATTGATTACAAACATAACTGGTGATGATTCGGTGAACTGAAGAGCTCGGAAAAATGTCTTTACAGTACAGTGGTCTTAAAGGTCGAGTCCGACATCTCAAGAGAAAACTACCTTTATTTGTTAAACATACTGCATCAAAATCGGACAAACAGTTCGTTTATCAATCTATCGTATGAGCCTAAATCAGTAATTCCCAAACTGGGGTCCCGGCCACCCACGGAGCCGTGAAGGTCACATAAAATACAGTAAAGCGGCCGTGGAGCATTCACAATTAAAGCGTTCACAAAGGGGCCGCGTATAGAAAAGTTTGGGAACCTCTGCCCTAGATGATTCACTAACCCGGGTACCTCATGTAGCTCATATGAATCATTTCCATTGCAGTGCTTCGGTTCAAGACTCGGAAATGACCAGAATATTTCAAGTTTAACATTGAAACCTGTTGCGGCGCGAGCACCCTGGGTTTTTTGTCTCTAGTCTTATGTTACTTGTACTTGGAGTTAGGCAGGAAGGTATCGTAGACCTTTTTATTGTTCGCGGCAAGTTATAACTATCGACAAATACGGGGAGGAATCTACGTTTCCCTTCTCACAAAGACGCTTCCTTCTTCAGGTTAAATTCCATAGGCATCAGGCATCTATCTGATCAAGTAATTGGTAACAGCACCAAATTAATACCGAATACGCTATAGTCAAGGGTCTCTTGTTTCTGCTATACTTACAACTACTAATTGGTGTAAATTCTTTGTTATTTCAGAGCGGTCCCGTTTGATCAAAGAGAAGAGGTGTTTTAGTTTGTTTGACTGATTTTTAATTAAAATGTATACGCTGCTTTTAAGCTGAACACAGCTAGTGGTTTTATTTGTGATCATTATTTCGTTTTAAATACCTATGTCTGTCTACCTTGTTTCTGGTTTCTGTTTAGGCTACCGAGTTGAAAAATCACATTAAAATATGGTTAAAGCCTGTAAAAAGCCGAGCTCAGGATTTTAGAGGCAATTTAGGATAAACCGCTTGGGTAAAATTGCGAATTTGTGCTCGTTCAGTCATTCACTGACTTTTTTTTTCTTCTAAAAATCAATGTAAGGAGTACACTCCTTGTCTATAAATTCCCTAAAATTCCTTAAATTAAAGGGATCTATGCTTCTTGGATCAGAATCAATGCTTATGTATAGCTTTAGAAGGTTAAACACTAAGAATTTTCCTCGCTTTTCAAGGCAAATTTCTTTCAATGTAGATAAGGTACCCGCAATAAAACAAAAAGAGACTCCGCATTTTTCCACCTTCCGATAACTCCGCAAGCTTTAACACTTCTTAATCAACACACATAAAAAAAGGTGGTCTCATCACCCATCAGTACACGAAGTAGCTAAAGTTTTCAAACTTTTTTTTTATTCCAGGCAACTTAACTTGAGACATGAACTAAATCAAGATTGTACCTACTACTGCAGAAGAGAAAGCTTCATTGAACTTATTAATTTTTTTCTTGGAGCTCTGTTAATATTATTAGGCTGTTTTTAGAAGAATGGATCTAGGTAATCTTTTGAAAGAGTCATTGCTCAGGAAGCTTAGGGATTTCCTGAGACCAAAGAATTGACCATCGAAAATTTGACCCGATTACATTACTTTCCTTCCTATGGGATAAGTAAGTAAAATGGTGATGGTATCATTGATCGTGTAAGGTGGGCTTCAAAGTTACTGAGGTCATCAAATCATCATGTGTTGGTGTTATTAGGCTGTTTTTAGAAGAATGGATCTAGGTAATTTGTTTCTTTTGAAAGAGTCATTGCTCAGGAAGCTTAGGGATTTCCTGAGACCAAAGAACTGACCATCGAAAATTTGACCCGATTACATTACTTTCCTTCCTATAGGATAAGTAAGTAAAATGGTGATGGTATCATTGATCGTGTAAGGTGGGCTTCAAAGTTACTGAGGTCATCAAATCATCATGTGTTGGTACTTGCTGCTGGTGGGTGAAAGGAGGGAATCTCTCTATGTACTGTCCATCATGTAGGCCGGTCCTGTATGCTACTCATGGAGGTTTGTAAGGCGCGAGTCTGAATGACCAATATTGTCCTAGGTTCTGAGTAGGTACCTATACAATTAGGCCTCAATGAAATGATCCGTAGCTTTGATGAATGATAATAGTCTTAAGATTCCATAACTTTTGAACAAAAAAATCAATTTATCAATTTTCGAGACCCCCTCCCTGCCTCCTAAAAGGTCATCAATAATTTGAAGTGCGGTGGGACAGATGCTACAAAAGCAAATGTCTACCTGTTGCTTGGCTGTTGGTCGCGCCAATAAGATTGTAGTCTCTTCTAAAGGAAGATAACGACGACGATTTACGATCGCGGATTATCTCAGAATTTCAATCCGAGATTGACCCGGGTATTATGGGTAAGGGATAAGGATGTATGAGATATCGCGTTTAATCCAGAGTTGGTTAACTACGGCATAAAGGGTGTATTAATGTTCCTGCATTACCGTAGACCTTTTTATTGTTCGCGGCAAGTTATAACTATCGACAAATACGGGGATGCCTCCTAAAAGGTCATCAATAATTTGAAGTGCGGTGGGAGGTGGGACAGATGCTACAAAAGCAAATGTCTACCTGTTGGCTGTTGGTCGCGCCAATAAGATTGTATAGTCTCTTCTAAAGGAAGATAACGACGACGATTTACTATCGCGGATTATCTCAGAATTTCAATCCGAGATTGACCCGGGTATTATGGGTAAGGGATAAGGAGGTATGAGATATCGCGCTTAATCCAGAGTTGGTTAACAACGGCATAAAGGGTGTATTAATGTTCCTGCATTACCGTAGACCTTTTTATTGTTCGCGGCAAGTTATAACTATCGACAAATACGGGGAGGAATCTACGTTTCCCCTCTCACAAAGACGCTTCCTTCTTCAGGTTAAATTCCATAGGCATCAGGCATCTATCTGATCAAGTAATTGGTAACAGCACCAAATTAATACCGAATACGCTATAGTCAAGGGTCTCTTGTTTCTGCTATACTTACAACTACTAATTGGTGTAAATTCTTTGTTATTTCAGAGCGGTCCCGTTTGATCAAAGAGAAGAGGTGTTTTAGTTTGTTTGACTGATTTTTAATTAAAATGTACGCTGCTTTTAAGCTGAACACAGCTAGTGGTTTTATTTGTGATCATTATTTCGTTTTAAATATGTCTGTCTACCTTGTTTCTGTTTAGCCTACCGAGTTGAAAAATCACATTCAAATAACATTGTATGGTTAAAGCCCGTAAAAAGCCGAGCTCAGAAATTTAGAGGCAATTTGGGATAATTCACTGACTCTTTTTTTTTTTCTTCTAAAAATCAATGTAAGGTCTATAAATTCCCTAAAATTCCTTAAATTAAAGGGATCTATGCTTCTTGGATCAGAATCAATGTATATGTATAGCTTTAGAAGTTAAAACACTAAGAATTTTCCTCGCTTTTCAAGGCAAATTTCTTTCAATGTAGAAAGGTACCCGCAATAAAACAAAAAGAGACTCCGCATTTTTCCACCTTCCGATAACTCCGCAAGCTTTAACACTTCTTCATCAACACACATAAAAAAAGGTGGTCTCATCACCCATCAGTACACGAAGTAGCTAAAGTTTTCAAACTTTTTTTTTATTCCAGGCAACCCCGTATTGATTTCAAGCAGGCAAACTTTCTCCGACTTTTTACCCTCTCCGCCCCTGCCTCCCCAGAGAAAAATCCGAAACGAACTTTTTGCTTTTTCCAACAACTTTTTTTTTGCCTCGTGTGTGAGAAAACTTGGTTGGAGAGCCGTTTCTAGGTGCGCGTTTTAGCCTGGGTGTTGGGAGTGCCCTAAAAGAGGAGAATTGTGCGTCAACTGTGTCAGTCATTTCAAGTCTTCTAGCAAACTCAATTGGTGACTGAAAACAAAACGCCAAGTCCCAAATGTCTCAAACCAAAAATTCAGATGAAGACAAACAGCTATACCATCTGACCCAGTGTGGTGACGTACCTGGCAAGTATCCGTAACGGGTACAAAATTTGGTTCGGGTGCGGAAGCCCGTACTGGGTACAAAAAACTGTATCCGAAAACAAAACTGGTCTTACCGAAAATCATCCTTCCTTGCATCTTACCTTCCCTCTCATCTAGCACCCTTCCTTATTCCCTCCTCCTCCTCCTAATTCTCATCACTCCCCTTCCTCCTTATCACTCCTCCTCTTCCTCTTCTTCTTCTTCTTCTTCCTCCTCCTTCTTCTTCTTACCATTAATCAAAACTTCACGAAACGTCTTCTAACGGTATCATTTTCAAGATTTCCATAGAATTTTCTTAACAAGCTCTCCTCATGACAAGCTAAGGAAAGAGTGTCATGTTTTAAAACTCAACGCAAAATAACACAAAATCCCGTCACAACTACTCTCAACTGCTTCTAGTCCAGGAGATGAATAATTTCGTTTTCCACTTCACAGGACGGGAGAGTGTCCAAACTTGGAGTGGAGATTTTCTTGAGTTACGGCCCGGAATGTTCCTTCTTTTGCTCGTACCCGGCTACCCGGATATGTTGGGCACAATGGGAATCAGAAAATATTGTATCCAACGAAACGGAGAAGACCGAGAAACAACGGAAAATACCGAAGCAAGTCCGATTCCGTCAGTGGAATCTGCGTCAGTCATTTGAAGTCTTCTAGCAAACTCAATTGGTAACTGAAAACAAATCGCCAAGTCCCAAATATCTCAAACCAAAAATTCAGATGAAGACAAACAGCTATACCATCTGACCCAGTGTTGTGATGTACCTGGCAAGTATCCGTACCGGGTACCGTCAGTCATTTGAATGAAGTCTTCTAGCAAACTCAATTGGTGACTGAAAACAAATCGCCAAGTCCCAAATGTCTCAAACCAAAAATTCAGATGAAGACAAACCAGCTATACCATCTGACCCAGTGTTGTGATGTACCTGGCAAGTATCCGTACCGGGTACAAAATTTGGTTCGGGTGCGGAAGCCCGTACTCGTTTGGGTACAAAAAACTGAATCCGAAAACAACACTGGTCTTACCGAAAATTATCCTTCCTTGCATCTTACCTTCCCTCTCATCCAGCACCCTTCCTTATTCCCTCCTCCTCCTAATTCTTATCACTCCCCTTCCTCCTTATCACTCCTCCTCCTCCTCCTCCTCTTCTTCTTCTTCTTCTTCTTCTTCTTCTTCTTCCTCCTCCTCCTCCTCCTTCTTACCATTAATCAAAACTTCACGAAACGTCTTCTACCGGTATCATTTTCAAGATTTCCATAGAATTTTTCTTCTTCTTCTTCCTCCTCCTCCTCCTCCTCCTTCTTACCATTAATCAAAACTTCACGAAACGTCTTCTACCGGTATCATTTTCAAGATTTCCATAGAATTTTCTTAACAAGCTCTCCTCATGACAAGCTAAGGAAAGAGTGTCATGTTTTAAAACTCAACGCAAAATAACACAAAATCCCGTCACAACTACTCTCAACTGCTTCTAGTCCAGGAGATGAATAATTTCGTTTTCCACTTCACAGGACGGGGGAGTGTCCAAACTTGGAGTGGAGATTTTCTTGAGTTATGCCCCTAAAGTTCGATCTATTGCTCGTGTCCACAAATTTGAAGAGATTTTCTTCAATTACGCCCCAGAATGTTCCTTCTTCTGCTCGTACCCGGCTACCCGGATATGTTGGGCACAATGGGAATCAGAAAATATTATGTCCAACGAAACGGAGAAGACCGAGAAACAACGGAAAATACCGAAGCAAGTCCGATTCCGTCAGTGGAAATCACGTTTGGAGTGGAGATTTTCTTGAGTTACGCCCCGGAATGTTCGATCTACACAGGTAAACTGTTATATGTGCAATCGAAATAAATAAATAAATAAATAAACAGGATCTATTGCTCGTGTCCACAAATTTGAAGAGATTTTCTTCAATTACGACCCAGAATGTTCCTTCTTTTGCTCGTACCCGGATATGTTGGGCACAATGGGAATCAGAAAAAATTGTGTCCAACGAAACGGAGAAGACCGAGAAACAACGGAAAATACCGAAGCAAGTCCGATTCCGTCAGTGGAAATCACGCTCCAATCAAGTCCAGTCAAAACATTGGCGATTAAATGGGACCGGTGCCGATGGCCCATCTGATCGTCAGTAAACTATTTGACCGTGGCGTGGCGTAGCTGTGGACTTCATCTCGATGATGGGACCGCGAATGTCCAACTGAGGGGAAACTTTGGCCAGTCCTGTGGCCTGCTCATCTTCCCGCAGGATTGAAATTAATTAAGATACATCAACCTCCTCCTCCTCCCTCTCAAACTTATCTCCTGAGATAATGCTTCAGGTTTAACGCAGTGGAGAAGGAGGAGGTGAGAGGAGAAGAAGAGGGAAGAGTATAAGTAATACTTAGAGGATGAGGAGGAGGAGGAGGAGGAGAAGAGGTAGAAGGATAGTAGGAGGAGGAAGAGAACGAAATTTTCGTGAAAAAAATTGATTGCGAAATTTTTTGTAGGACCTACAATAGTGTCGTTTGGTCCAAATATAAGAATCTCTCTTTACGAAGAAACTAGTGGTTAGGTGGAAGAGCTCCTTTGGGAAAATTCTGCCACTAGACTAAAAAAAAAGAAGAAAAAAAAAAGACAATCTACGAGATTCAAAGACAATCTTAAACTACAACTGACAAAACACTCAAAACAGGGACACTGACTGGGCAAAATTGGAGTGTCCAAACTTGGAGTGGAGATTTTGAGTTACGCCCCGAAATGTTCCTTCTTTTGCTCGTACCAGGATATAATGGGCACAATGAGAATCAGAAAATATTGTGTCCAACGAAACGGAGAAGACCGAGAAACAACGGAAAATACCGAAGCAAGTCCGATTCTGTCAGAGGAGATCACGCTCCAATCAAGTCCAGTCAAAACATTGGCGATTAAATGGGACCGGTGCCGATGGCCCATCTGATCGTCAGTAAACTATTTGACCGTGGCGTGGCGTAGCTGTGGACTTCATCTCGATGATGGGACCGCGAATGTCCAACTGAGGGCAAACTTTGGAAGGTACATACCTACACAAGGGGGGGTTTAACGAGTTCTATCCGCCCCAGGGTCCACAAGGCCCGGAAACAGCAGATTCTGATATAGCTATCCAATACTAGGTGATATAGCTACCCAATACCCAATTCTTCTAAAACTACCCAATACTAGGTGTATTTTCCTCACCGGAAACTTTCGAAACGAGAACCACTTTTTCCCTTTGGGAAATTGAAACCTTGATCTTTGATAGTTGGGAATGCGCCATCTTGGATATTCAATGGTTTAGTACAGGCGCTACCACGCCACCTAGTGGTCGAACTTTCGTATTTTCCTTTTAAATGGGCTTCAGAAGAGGGAAATTGGGGTCAGTTTCTAAAAAGGAAAATATAACTATTCTTGTCCGTAAAAATTGTTACAAGGAGGGAGCCCCCATTGTTGGTTACCGCGGGGCCGGCCCTGCGACAGGCAAGACGGAGATCAAATCATTATGAACCAAAGATTACCTATTTATGAACCGAGATTGCTTATTTTATGAACCAATACTACCAATGGGCAAAACAGTTTGGCCAGTCTAGTTAACTTGGTTGGTACCGCGTCTGCCTTGTAAGCGCTAGGCCGCGGGGTTCGATTCCTGACCGGGGCGGATTTTTTCCTGACCGGGTAATGTTCGTTCTCGGAACGGCTGGCTTTCTCCTATCCTATCTTCCTTTTCTCTTCGATTTCGGGACGATAAGACCTCAGCAGTTACAGTTCCCTCTATCAAACCTCTTGAAAAACCCCTTGTCTGAACCTCAATACATAATAATGTATTGAGGTTGTGACGACTAAGGGGGAATCATCAGCGTAAAAAGTTAGACGTAAAAAAAAAAAGAAAGAATCAAACATTTGTTTTGGAAACAATTGTGTCGATTTCGGCAACACTGTATCTTCGTTGCACCAATAGTCGTCCGACAGATCTACACATGAGTATTAAGAACAATCGATCGACCTCAAACTTTGGCCAGTCCTGTGGCCTGCTCATCTTCCCGCAGGATTGAAATTAATTAAGATACATCAACCTCCCTGCTCCTCAAACTTATCTCCTGAGATAATGCTTCAGATTTAACGCAGTGGAGAAGGAGGAGGTGAGAGGAGAAGAAGAGGGAAGAGTAGTAATAGAGGATGAGGAGGAGGAGACGAGGTAGAAGGAGAGTAGGAGGAGGAGGAGGAAGAGAACGAAATTTTTGTGGAAAAATTGATTGCGAAATTTTCTGTAGGACCTACAATAGTGTCGTTTGGTCCAAATATAAGAATCTCTCTTTAAGTGGTTAGGTGGAAGAGTTCCTTTAGGAAAATTCTGCCACTAGACTAAAAAAAGGAAAAAAAAGACAATCTACGAGATTCAAAGACAATCTTAAACTACAACTGACAAAACACTCAAAACAGGGACACTGACTGGGCAAAATTCGCGACACAAATACGCTCAAAGCTAAACGGAGGGAAAACACCGACATCGTCAAGATAAAAGGGTAAAAACTAACAAGTATGCACTTGAGTTCAATTGATGCTAACCCGCCTCCCTTCCTGGTTAATCAATTTAATGAAAACCCCTCAACTTCAAATCGAAACAATGAAGACAAAGCGGCGGAAAAGAAATCAAAGGAACAAGAAATTTAAGGAAATGGAAGCCAAAGAAAAAGTTGAAGAAAAACAAAGATGGGATAATGGAGAGATCTGTCCAAAAAAAGATTGATGAAAATGCATAAAAGTCATTTAATTTAGGTTGGGTTGTTGGGTACCTACTACTGTTTTTTGGCAACTAAACAATGTGCAGTATTTTGGAGTTTACAATATCGTCATAAATACACGGAAAAACAATGAGCTCAGAGTTCTAAAAAAAAAAACATTAAGTATAAAATAGAATTAAAAATTCGAGACTTAAAAGACAATAAAGTCGTTTCAGTTTTTATTTATTTATATTAAAGGTCAATTACATCCACCATCAATAAACTAATGGGTGTTAAATTTCACAGTTCCCACCAAAGCGAAAGCAGGAACCAAGTATAACCCCCGGAAATTCTTTTTATTTTTAAGTAATTAACTTTTCCTCTCATTTATTAGGTACAATAGGTTTTTCGGATTTGATCCTAACGACCTACAGGCTGGATCACACGGTATTTTTGCAAGTGTTTTTGAAACCCATAGCAACCCTAATAGTCCCTACATCAACGGTCTCGATAATTATGCTAATGAAGTTAGAATGGCTTCCATGCTCTTAGAAACCGTATACAGATGGAAATATCCTGAAACAACCTTTCCCTAATGATCAGGTGTTGTAGAGCGGAAGGAACCGAGGGTTCGAGTTCCAAGTTTCTAACCTGAATATTGAGTATGCTTAATGAAGGGACATTGATTACAAACATAACTGGTGATGATTCAGTGAACTGAAGAGCTCGGAAAAATCCGATCGAGCCCGACATCTCAAGAGAAAACTACCTACCTTTATTTGTTAAACATACTGCATCAAAATCGGACAAACAGTTCGAAAGTTTATCAATCTATCGTATGAGCCCTAAATCAGTAATTCCCAAACTGGAGTCCCGGCCACCCACGGGGCCGTGAAGGTCACATAAAATACAGTAAAGCGGCCGTGGAGCATTCACAATTAAAGCGTTCACAAAGGGGCCGCGTAGAAAAGTTTGGGAACCTCTGCCCTAGATGATTCACTAACCCGGGTACCTCATGTAGCTCATATGAATCATTTTCATTGCAGTGCTCCGGTTCAAGACTCGGAAATGACCAGAATATTTCAAGTTCAACATTGAAACCTGTTGCGGCGCGAGCACCCTGGGTTTTTTGTCTCTAGTCTTATGTTACTTGTACTTGGAGTTAGGCAGGAAGGTATCCGGTTCAAGACTCGGAAATGACCAGAATATTTCAAGTTCAACATTAAAACCTGTTGCGGCGCGAGCACCCTGGGTTTTTTGTCTCTAGTCTTATGTTACTTGTACTTGGAGTTAGGCAGGAAGGTATTTCCGGCCAGGTGTTATGGGGTCTACTGTGGCCGGGTCTATAGGGTCTACTCTGACGGGGTCTACCGTAGGAGAAGGCACTATGGCGGGGTCTATCGACTTCAGTGCCACTTGGGAGAGACTCTCCTTTTAGTTTCACTGATCCGATTGTAGATTATAGTCATTATAGTCAGTGTCTTTGAGTTTGGGATTTTCTGTGATAAGGATCAGACTGTGATGGTACGCAGTGTGAGTTTGGGATTTTCTGTGATAAGGATCAGACTGTGATGGTACGCAGTGTCTTTGAGTTTGGAATTTTCTGTGATAAGGATCAGACTCCAGTGTCTTGGATTTTCTGTGATAAGGATCAGACTGTGATGGTACGTCTGGGTATCGATCAGGGCCGGATTAGCCCCCCGCGGGGCCCGGGGCAGTTTCAAAGGCGCGGGGCTCCCAGTTTGGGCTGATCGAACTTAAAATTTTCAGCGCCGCAGGCGAAATTTTTCAAAAAGTAGGTAGATATGTGCCTCATGCTTTGTCACAAGTTAATTTTTGACGTACCTAAGTCGTAGATATTTTCTTATCCCAATTTTCGCTGAACGCTAAAGTGAGCAAAATAAAATAGAGTGCCGCAGGCGAAATTTTTGAAAATTTAATCAGACTGTGATGGTACGCAGTGTCTTTGAGTTTGGGATTTCCTGTGATAAGGATCAGACTGTGATGGTACGCAGTGTCTTTGAGTTTGGGATTTTCTGTGATAAGGATCAGACTGTGATCGTACGTCTAAGTGTCGATGGAGGTTGAAAACTGATAAAAAGGAGATCTGATCCAGGAACTTTGGTTGGAATAAAAAACAAAGGCAGGATTCCCTCGAAGGAGGAGCTCTTCCACCCAAGGGTATCGATGGAGGTTGGAGGCTGAAAACTCATAAAAAGGAGATCTGATCCTGGAGCTTTGGTTGGAATAAAAAAACACAGACAGGATTCTCTCGAAGGAGGAGCTCTTCCACCTAACTGATGTGTTTCTTAAGGAGAGAATTCAAATTTCTTCCAATGTTGTTAAAGTAAATAAATCTGTATCTGAACAAACTCCTCATGAAAATACATAGATAGTTGTTAGGGTATAGAGCTCTCAAAAATTCTCAACCTAAAAGGGACAAACTATATCCTATCCTATAATATCGTGTTGAATGTGTTATAGTTTGACGATATACCCGAATACTCAGCACACATATACACAAAGGTCAGAGAACTTTGTATTGTTTAATATAGCCCATATGACTCACCTATATCAAAAACCTCTGGATCAGGTGAAGTGTCAATATTGATATTATGAGCGGGTTCTATACCGGGTGGATGATAATGCGGAATATTGTAATCCCCAAGACAGATTAAATTACTGCCAAGGAGTTCTTCCTTTTCACAGATATAGTCAGCAAAACTCTCCATTGTTATAGCTTTAACAGGTGGGGGAAAGTAACAAAGTGATATTAGTACCTACATATGGGGTTAAAAAAATGAATTTTCATACGATAACTTCTGGACACCCGGTAAAAATGCAACGTTCATTACAGTAACCCCCCATGATGAGCTAGGGAGACGAAATTTTCTGTAGGACCTACAATAGTGTTGTTTGGTCCAAATATAAGAATCTCTCTTTACGAAGAAACTAGTGGTTAGGTGGAAGAGTTCCTTTAGGAAAATTCTGTCACTAGACTAAAAAAAAGAAAAAAAAAGAGAATCTACGAGATTCAACGACAATTTTAAACTACAACTGACAAAACACTCAAAACAGGGACACTGACTGGGCAAAATTCGCGACACAAATATGCTCAAAGCTAAACGGAGGGAAAACACCGACATCGTCAAGATGAAGGGTTAAACTAACAAGTATGCACTTGAGTTCAATTGATGCTAACCCGCCTCCCTTCCTGGTTAATCAATTTAATGAAGACCCCTCAACTTCAAATCGAAACAATGAAGACAAAACGGCGGAAAAGAAATCAAAGGAAGAAGAAATTTAAGGAAATGGAAGCCAAAGAAAAAGTTTTGAAGAAAAACAAAGATGGGATAATGGAGAGATCTGTTCAAAAAAAGATTGATGAAAATGCATAAAAGTCATTTAATTTAGGTTAGGGTTGTTGGGTACCTACTACTGTTTTTTTGGCAACTAAACAATGTGCAGTATTTTAGAGTTTACATATTGTCATGAATACACGGAAAAACAATGAGCTCAGAGTTCTAAAAAAAACTATTAAGTATAAAATAGAATTAAAAATTCGAGACCTAAAAGACAATAAAGTCGTTTCACTTTTTTTATTTATTTATATTAAAGGTCAATTACATCCACCATCAATAGTTAATGGTTGTTAAATTTCACAGTTCCCACCAAGGCGAAAGCAGGAACCAAGTATAACCCCCGGAAATTCTTTTTATTTTTAAGTAATTAACTTTTCCTCTCATTTATTAGGTACAAATAGGTATTTCGGATTTGATCCGAACGACCTACAGGCTGGATCACACGGTATTTTTGCAAGTGTTTTTGAAACCCATAGCAACCCTAATAGTCCCTACATCAACGGTCTCGATAATATTATGCTAATGAAGTTAGAATGGCTTCCATGCTCTTACAAACCGTATACAGATGGAAATATCCTGAAACAACCTTTCCCTAATGATCAGGTGTTGTAGAGCGGAAGGGACCGAGGGTTCGAGTTCCAAGTTTCTAACCTGAATATTGAGTATGCTTATTGAAGGGACATTGATTACAAACATAACTGGTGATGATTCGGTGAACTGAAGAGCTCGGAAAAATGTCTTTTATTCAGGCATTCCAAATACAATAGAAGTACTGGAGGATATGGAGATTGCTACTCCGGTCATTTAGTTAATAGAGACCTTGTATGTTTTATATTGTGTGTTTTGATACACTCGTCTCTGTCTGTGTGGGGTATTGCCTCTACCTTTCTTCTTCTTCGACGTACAAAGCTCCCACCAAATGTTCAGGGTTCGATGAAAACCGAATCAAGAGGCCATTGTGTATTGGGAAAATATTTATTGAGCGAACGAAAAGATTTCTTATTCTTTTACTTTTCGCAAGCCCCACAGGTGGACAAAAAAGCCTGGGAAAGATCTCAAGTATGCAAAGATTGGAGAGTCTGTGATATACAGAAGATCTTTGGAGTCTTAGTAATTATGTAATTAAGACGTTAACGGCAGTTCACGATAGCATTGGTTCTCAATGGTTCAATGATGGAATTCAACTTGTGAGTTCTGATGTGGAACAACCTAGGTCCTAGAGTATTTATGATGTTCAAAGTTTCTGTCGTTTGTGGATCACTAAAAAATGCAGAAAATGCATTTTTCAAGAAAAACGTCCGTAGAACCGACCACTGGTTTCACCCTGTACAGAAACACGTTCTATATTCTTTGTCATAACACACTTGATCCTCGAGTCCTAACGCTAGGCATCTTCTGTAATTCCTCCTTAATCCCCAGTACAGAGTCACTTGATAATTGAGTCGTGTGACTCACAGAGCGCGCTCTGCACTGGCTAGTTGATCATGAGTAGTGGGAACCAGTCAACCAGTGGATCAGAAATCTCAGAATCCCACCGGCCACACACGCTTAACAGTGTTAAAAGAGTCCGTAAGTTCGGATAACGTGAGACTATTACGGGTGACACCGGCGTTTAAAGCGTCCTTTTCCCTATTTTCAAATAGGGAACATATTGATTTCAAAGTGCTCTAACTTGAGACATGAACTAAATCAAGGTTGTACCTACTACTGCAGAAGAACTTCTTATTAATTTTTTTTCTTGGAGCTCTTATAATATTATTAGGCTGTTTTTAGATAAATAGATCCAGGTCATTTGTTTCTTTTGAAAGAGTCATTGCTCAGGAAGCTTAGGGATTTCCTGAGACCAAAGAACTGACCATCGAAAATTTGACCCGATTACATTACTTTCCTTCCTATAGGATAAGTAAGTAAAATGGTGATGGTATCATTGATCGTGTAAGGTGGGCTTCAAAGTTACTGAGGTCATCAAATCATCATGTGTTGGTACTTGCTGCTGGTGGGTGAAAGGAGGGAATCTCTCTATGTACTGTCCATCATGTAGGCCGGTCCTGTATGCTACTCATGGAGGTTTGTAAGGCGCGAGTCTGAATGACCAATATTGTCCTAGGTTCTGAGTAGGTACCTATACAATTAGGCCTCAATGAAATGATCCGTAGCTTTGATGAATGATAATAGTCTTAAGTTTCCATAACTTTTGAACAAAAAAATCAATTTATCAATTTTCCAGACCCCCTCCCTGCCTCCTAAAAGGCCATCAATAATTTGAAGTGCGGTGGGACAGATGCTACAAAAGCAAGTGTCTACCTGTTGGCTGTTGGTCGCGCCAATAAGATTGTATAGTCTCTTCTAAAGGAAGATAACGACGACGATTTACCATCGCGGATTACCTCAGAATTTCAATCCGAGATTGACCCGGGTATTATGGGTAGGGATAAGGAGGTATGAGATATCGCGTTTAATCCAGAGTTGGTTAACAACGGCATAAAGGGTGTATTAATGTTCCTGCATTACCGTTAGGGTTGCCAACTTTTTTTTCGGCATATACGGTACAAACTAGCAAAATGGTGAAAAAATACGGATTTCCCGATTTTTACCCGGAAAGGTATCGAAGGAGGCTGAAAACTCATAAAAAGGAGATCTGATCCAGGAACTTTGGTTGGAATAAAAAACAAAGGCAGGATTCTCTCGAAGGAGGAGCTCTTCCACCCAACTGATGTGTTTCATAAGGAGAGAATTCAAATTTCTTCCAATGTTGTCAAAATAAATAAATCTGTATTTGAACAAACTTCTCATGAAAATACATAGTTAGTTGTTAGGGTATATTTAGAGCTCTCAAAAATTCTCAACCTATCGATGGAGGTTGGAGGCTGAAAACTCATAAAAAGGAGATCTGATCCTGGAACTTTGGTTGGAATAAAAAACAAAGGCAGGATTCTCTCGAAGGAGGAGCTCTTCCACCTAACTGATGTATTTCATAAGGAGAGAATTCAAATTTCTTCCCAATGTTGTTAGAGTAAATAAATCTGTATTTGAACAAACTTCTCATGAAAATACATAGTTAGTTGTTAGGGTATATTTAGAGCTCTCAAAAATTCTCAACCTAAAAGGGACAAACAATATCCTTTCCTATAATATCGTTTTGAATGTGTAATAGTTTGACGATATACCCGAATACTCAGCACACATATACACAAAGGTCAGAGAACTTTGTATTGTTTAATATAGCCTAGTGTGAGGAATTGAGGATAATGTGTGATAAATTACTTCGGTCACTGCCCAAAACGGTGACTTTCAAGGAATATATTTAAGGACGTGATATACCAGTTCGGTGGTCAGTGAATCCCTAACCAAAGATTAAAATTTCAGGGCTTTCATCGCCTTCAGTATTTTATGGCCACCTAAGTACCGTGATCTCTGAGATTAACACCGTAAACAAGAAGCCCATTCCGGGGCTTAGGTTTAGGGGAAAACAGCAATAATTAGGACGGATTATGCTTCTAGGAATCTACACTGATCCTTGAACGGACAATGGAAATCACAAATCAGTCCTTAGTAGTGTATCTGGCACAAAAAACACAATGGAAATAGAGGTTTACTGGTTAGGTGCAAGTACCGTGATCTCTGAAATTAACACCGTAAACAAGAAGCCCATTCCCAGGCTTAGGTTTAGGGGAAAACAGCAATAATTAGGACGGATTATGCTTCTAGGAATCCACCCTGATCCCTGAACGGACAATGGAAATCACAAATCAGTCCTTAGTAGTGTATCTGGCACAAAAAACACAATGGAAATAGAGGTTTACTGGTTAGGTGGCATAGGTGGCAGAGGTAGCATAAAGAAATCATACGTAAAACTACCGAGAAGTAAGAAGTAGCAAAGTTAAGACTGAAGTTATGAAGTATGCAATCTCAAATATCCTCAGAGAGAAAGAACTAAAAACCAACACAATACAAAGAAATAATATTCTGTCCCCCTGGAGGGAAAATCGAATGACCTTGTGTGGCGTTGGTTATGTGGTCACTGGTCACCCAAATGTACGAATCTCTCTACTAGGAGCTAGTCGTATAGCCAGGCACCTCTAATGTCCTGCTGATCTCTGATATACAGAGTGTAAACCTATAGCACGACTGACCCATAATATGACTGGGATGGGCTTTTATCGCTTTTAGTATTTTATGGGCACCTAAGTACCGTGATCTCTGAGATTAACACCGTAAACAAGAAGCCCATTCCGGGGCTTAGGTTCAGGGGAAAACAGCAATAATTAGGACGGATTATGCTTCTAGGAATCTACCCTGATCCCTGAACGGATAATGGAAATCACAAATCAGTCCTTAGTAGTGTATCTGGCACAAAAAAACACAATGGAAATAGAGGTTTACTGGTGCTACAGGTAGCATAGGTGGCAGAGGTAGCATAAAGAAATCATACGTAAAACTACCGAGAAGTAAGAAGTAGCAAAGTTAAGACTGAAGTTATGAAGTATGCAATCTCAAATATCCTCAGAGAGAAAGAACTAAAAAACCAACACAATACAAAGAAATAATATTCTGTCCCCCTGGAGGGAAAATCGAATGACCTTGTGTGGCGTTGGCTATGTGGTCACTGGTCACCCAAATGTAGGAATCTCTCTACTAGGAGCTAGCCATAGCCAGGCACCTCTAATGTCCTGCTGATCTCTGATATACAGAGTGTAAACCTATAGCGCGACTGACCCATAATGTATCTGAGAGAAAGAAACGGCACCATCTTGAAGATGGTGTATCAAAACGACTTTTCTAGTCAGAGAGTGAGAAATGCAAGATTCGGTTCAGATATGGGCCCTAGAACCCTAATTCCCCATACTATTTTGCAAATGAATTCATTTCAATTGAGGAAAAAAAAAGAGGCTTGACAGAGGGAACTGTAACTGCTATGGTCTTGTCGTCCCGAAATCGAAGAGAGAAGGAAGACAGGATAGGAGAAAGCCAGCCGTTCCGAGAACGAACATTATCCCATCAGGATAAAATCCGCCCCGGGCGGGGATCGAACCCGCGGCCCAGCGCTTACAAGGCAGACGCACTACCAACCAAGCTAACTAGGCTGGCTATTAATGCTGAGGTTTACAAAGTTGGATTGACATCAATCGAAGAGTGAGCTTTAAGTAATAGTCCGGTTGAACTTGATAGATAATTGATAAATAATAATCAATTCAGGAATAAACTCGATCCCGAGACATTCGTAGTAGACCCCAGAAGTCCAGAGTGCTATGGAAAGACGAACCTCTCTACTAGGAGCTAGCCGTATAGCCAGGCACCTCTAATGTCCTGCTGATCTCTGATATACAGAGTGTAAACCTATAGCACGACTGACCCATAATATGACTGGGAGAAAGAAATGGAACCATCTTGAAGATGGTGTATCAAAACGATTTTTCTAGTGAGAGGGCGAGAAATCCAAGATTCGGATCTTTCAGAAATGGGCCCCACCCTGTTTCCCCGTACTATTTTGCAATTGAATTCATTTTAATGCTGAGGTTTACAAAGTTGGATTGACATAAATCGAAGAGTGAGCTTTAGCTAATAGCCCGGTTGAACTTGATAGGTAATTGATAAATAATAATCAATTCAGGAATAAACTCGATCCCGAGACATTCGTAGTAGACCCCAGAAGTCCAGAGTGCTATGGAAAGACCCAAAGGACACTCAAATTGATCCCGGATGTTAAGCCGTGTCCACACATAGTCGGCGGCCGTCGAGCGATGTAAGATAAATACAAAAGACAACTTTTTTCCAGTCGATCGTCGGCCGTTGACTATAATATGTGGACACAGCTTTACACTAACAGAGTCTTCAAGAGTCACTCTGTATCCGTCGCGTCGTATCTTAAGCTCGCATTGAACTTTGCTACAATTTGTACACATATACTATTTTGCAAATGAATTCATGCATTTTAATGCTGAGGTTTACAAAGTTGGATTGACATCAATCGAAGAGTTTTTCGAAGAGTAGTGAGCTTAAAGTAATAGCTCGGTTGAACTTGATAGGTAATTGATAAATAATAATTAATTCAGGAATAAACTCGATTCCGAGACATTCGTAGTAGACCCCAGAAGTACAGAGTGCTATGGAAAGACCCAAAGGACACTCAAATTGATCCCGGATGTTAAGCCGTGTCCACACATAGTTGGCGGCCGTCGAGCGATGTGAAATAAATACAAAAGACAACTTTTTTCCAGTCGATCGTCGGCCTATATGTGGACACAGCTTTACACTAACAGAGTCTTCAAGAGTCACTCTATATCCGTCGCGCCGTATCTTAAGCTCGCATTGAACTTTGCTACAATTTGTACACATAGGGAGATTGAGATCAACTTTGTTTACAAACACCGGACAGGGAGCGGCGGCCATGTTGTCAATTCTACCATGTGTCACTCATTCGTGAATTTCGGCAACACTGTAGCCCCGATTAACCATTAGTGGTTGGATGGAAGAGCTCCTTTAGGAGAACCCTGCCACTGTAAATAAAGGCTTACAAAAATAGATAATGTTCGTTCCCGGAACGGCTGGCTTTCTCCTATCCTGTCTTTTTTCTCTCTTCGATTTCGGGACGATAGAATCTTAGCGGTTACAGTTCCCTCTATCAAACCTCTTTAAAAGAAATTGGTTTGGGGAACAATCGTGTCGATTTCGGCAACACTGTATCTTCGTTGCACCAATAGTCGTCCGACAGATCTACACATGAGTATTAAGAACAATCGATCGACCTCTGGATCGTACATTGATTACACACACGGAGATTCTTTATCTCAAGAGAAATCAAAACTTTTTTTTCATGAAAATAATCAAATCACATCTATCTGGGCCCTATTCCTCCATTCACTTTTTACTTGGTACTTTGTACTTTTCACTTGTTACTTTGAATTTCTGTTCCACCATCATTTTTTGAAAAGTAAAACGCAAAGTGAAATAAAAAGTGAGAAGTTAGTGAACTGCCACCACTTTTTGGGTATTTCTGTTCCACCAAACATATGATTTGCAAAGTGAAAGTGAAAAGTGCGTTCTTTTTAGCTATTTTTTCGCCAAGAACATTTTCACTCTGCATTTACAATTACAATTTACTAGTTATATTTTATTGTCCTTGATTTAATATTAATTTCTCTTTGATTTTTATTACCTACCTATTTTATTATTATACCATAGCTCTTAAGTTCTATATTGTATTTCTAGGAAGTGTTTTTCTAATTTCTATTTCTAATTTTCTAAATATTATAAAACAAAGAACTACCCCATACCCTTAGTTTGATTATAGGATACCCCTATAGTCAACTAATAGTGTGTGCCTTTTCTGTGAGGGATACTGTCAGGGTAGAGGTGGTACCTACCAAGTTCATCTGTGTTACACACATTCAAGTGTTTTTCTAATTTCTATTTTTAATTTTCTAAGAATTATAAAACAAAGAACTACCCCATACCCTTAGTTTGATTATAGGATACCCCTATAGTCAACTAATAGTGTGCCTTTTCTGTGAGGGATACTGTCAGGTAGAGGTGGTACCTACCAAGTTCATTGTGTTACACACATTCCAAAAATACCCATCTCATTGTTCAAAACCCAGGTAGTAACAGAAAGCATCAAAGGTAAAACGAATTCTTGATGTTAAATTAGTTTGAGCAAAGGTCTCAATGCAAGTGGTTGACACACATTCCAAAAATACCCATCTCATTTTTCAAAACCCATGGTAGTAACAGAAAGCATCAAAGGTAAAACGAATTCTTGATGTTAAATCAGTTTGAGCAAAGGTCTTAATGCAAGTGGTTGTTTCTTATTTGCCAAAGTAGTTTTATAAAGTCTATTTAAATTCTGTGTTTGATTTTCAAGTGTGTATCGTGTAAAATTGTTTATAATCCTATTGGTACCTACTATTATTGGTAAGTAAAAACTTTTTGTTCTTAGTATTGAGTATTGATACTCTGCATTTCTATAATAGGGATACCTACCTAATTATTTCTGGTATCTCCTTCAGACAGCACTGCTTTTTGTTCTTAGTATTGAGTATTGATACTCTGCATTTCTATAATAGGGATGCCTACCTAATTATTTCTGGTATCTCCTTCAGACAGGAGAACTGAAATTTTCTATGATGTCACAACTCACAAGTTGAAATGGACTGCAAAAGTCTGCATGTAATTTTGGATGTAAACATTGTCTAAAGGCCAATGAAATTGAACAAGCCACTAATTAATAATTCAAGTGAGAAATTAGCCAATCACGGAATATTTTGATCCAAAATTTAGTCATTACTAACACAGTCCATTATACATTTACTTAAGTACCTTAGATATTAAAATATTTTGATCCAAAATTTAGTCATTACTAACACAGTCCATTATACATTTACTTAAGTACCTACTACCATTTATTTTGGTAGGTACTTAATAGTGTTCCTCTTCCTCCTCTCCTATGAAGTCAACTAATTTTATTTTTTATGTCAGCATTAATCATGGATTTGTATCTCTTTTCAGAATGAAAATGGCAAGACGTCAGGAGGTCATAGCTAATAAATTGGCCTTGCTTGAAATAATCAAGGAGAAAAAAGCCACCCTATTCGGTGCACTTATCTCTTTTCAGAATGAAAATGGCAAGACGTCAGGAGGTCATAGCCAATAAATTGGCCTTGCTTGAAATAATCAAGGAAAAAAAAGCCACCCTATTCGGTGCACTATCTCCAACTCTGACTGCCAGAGATAAAGAAGAGGCATGGAAGGAGGTACTCTTAAAAGCAAAGAGTCTGAAACTTGCGGCAGCAGAGAAGACATGGACATATGCAAGAGATAGCTTATGGTCAGCTTGGAAAAGTAAAACATTGGTGAGTAAAGAAATACTTTTTTACTGTTGTAAAATTTGTTTAATTTCCCAGCCCACCTCAGATAATGATACCTATATGATGAGAATGTCCAAGGGTGAGTCACATAGCATGAAGGTATCAGAACAATGTGACCCACGGGTCACGGTGGGTAATGGAAAGTCATAAGGTGACCAGTGTGACAAGTGGGTCATGTCAATTCAAATGTGCTGTTGTGTAAAATCTGTAAAAGATATTACCTTGGTACTTGATATAATGAACATTTTTGTATTTTTATTGGGTAGATACCTTCACAAAATTACCTAAGAAAAGAAAATTAACGGGTAGGTACCTAGTTCTTGTAATAATTCAGTAAATTAAAGAATGTTGGGTTTTGACCCATTATTGTTCTCTATCATCATTTAGAGGTAGGTAACTGACATTTTTGAATTGTACAGTACAGTGTAATTTACCCTTTCAGCTGAGCCATGAACAACAACACCACCATCTACAACAATGACAACAACATCAATTAACACTTTTGTTGGTAACAGTAACTATTCCTTATTTCCAAAATCAATGTTTTCCTTAATTAATCACGTTCTGCTTTATTTATGTTTTCAGGGAAAACGAGACAATGCTCGGTCAACTGGAACGGGAGGAGGCCGAGGTATGGTCATGGATGCGGTTGACCAGGTAATATTGGATATTCTGGAGCGAACTTCACCAACTGTTCAAGGCCTGGAGATAGTGGAGTCATATGGGTCCCCCCCTCATCTCACATCATATGAACCCGAGACAGAAGATGTTGATGACCCTCAACCCTCAACCTCCTCAACACCAATACCACCACCATCCAAAAGAAGAAGAAGCAGCAGTAGCTTAAAGGAGCCACATTCAGAGCTCTTAGACCTAGAAAAGAAGCGCATAGAGCAACAGCTGAGATTGGGTAAGCTAGAGGAGTACAAATACACACTAGAGTGTGTAAAATTAGAAATGGAATTAGGTCTGCCTCCTTCAGATTTTACAGGAGCAATTAGGCAGAGAATTGACGCTCCCCCTTCGACTAACATGGAAGACAATGAGTATGAAAACATGATTGTGATACATGATGTGGATGAGATGTAGGAGAGGAAATTAAGATGTTATACATACATGTAATGGGTGTAATAGGTTGTTCTTTCCTTTCTAGTGATATTACCTACTTGATATTATTTGCAGCATAAACACATGATATAAAACACATCCACAGCTTCAATATTTTATGTAAATATTTGTAAATATTTTAATGTTGAATAAATTGTGAATAATTTTTACTTTCCTTATCCTATAGGAATCGGGTCAAATTTTCGATGGTCAGTTTTTAGTGCCAAAACACGTTTTGAGGTCCCTAGAGCCTAAATCCAAAGTTTGTGTGTCTGTCTGTAAACAAAATATCTCGAGAACGGTAAGAGCTAGAGACTTGAAATTTGGTATGTTTCCGTGTGTGTGTCTGTCTGTCCTTCTGTCTGTCTGTAAACAAAATATCTCGAGAACAGTAAGAGCTAGAGACTTGAAATTTTGTCCCGTGTGTGTGTGTCTGTCTGTAAACAAAATATCTCGAGAATGGTAAGAGCTAGAGACTTGAAATTTGGTATGTATCTTTCAAATGTGACAAGGATGCGACACGAAAATTTTGGTTAAGACCGGTGCAACGCTTGGCGCCATTTTACCGCTTTTTGGGCGGTTTTCGGTGTAATTTAACAATAACTCGGGAACAGTATAAGCTAAAGACTTGAAATTTGGTATGTAGTTCACAAATGTGACAATGATGCAACACAAAACGTGCATTTTACCGCTTTTTGGGCGGTTTTCGGTGTAGTTTAACAATAACTCGGGAACAGTATAAGCTAAAGACTTGAAATTTGGTATGTAGTTCACAAATGTGACAATGATGCAACACAAAACGTTTGTTTAAAATAGGTGCTGCGGTTGGCGGTATTTTGACCGCTTTTTGGCGGGTTTCGACCGCTTTTTGGCGGTTTTCAGCTATATTGACTGAACAATTAGAGATATTGTAAATGTTACAACAGAACACCCAAATAAGCACCATTCAATAGGATAAGGAAAGTCGTGTGATGTTCACACCAGATTTTTTTCCGTTGTTTATGTTCTCCACAAATTTGGATAATGCACTTCTGATTTTTCTATGTAGGTAATAGTCATTGGGTGGTATTCATAAAAAGAAAAGATGCAAAATCTCAAGACAAAAGGTCCTTTAGGATAAGAAAAAACAGTGTTACATAATTTATTAATTGTTGGTAAGTAACTATTCCTTATTTCCAAAATCAATGTTTTCCTTAATTAACACTTTCGCCGCCAAGTGATACTTTGAAGTATCACCGGGCTGTGAGCTAACATGAATGGGGTGATACTTTAAAGTATCACCTGCAGAGTCTTTTTTAGGACGATGGTGTTACTTCTGAGTATCACTCTCCATTAGATTAACAAGGGAAATAGCTTGCTCTGGCCTAGCAGATTCCAGGGGTATGTGTATTTTTTCTGTGAGACCAATACTTTCCAAAATATTGATGAAAATTATCGGGGATTTTTTTTATTTTATATATATAAATACAAGATTGGTGAAAAATAACAAAACATTGTTTCCTTGTTTTTATTAATTTATTATTTTCAAACAAACTGCAAATAATTATTATAAATGTAAGTACCTTATGGAAATGAAAGTTCAACTGTTATTACCTACCTATATATGAAATCTCTTCCCCAGGCCAGTGATACTTTAAGGTATCACCACACAAAATCACACCATGGCCTGGTGATGAAACATGCCAAAAATACGGCTGGCGGCGAAAGTGTTAACTCTAGAAAGCATAAAAAGCATCCACCTATTCGTCTCTATGTTTGGAGTTTAGACAGCTCTGTACTGCAATCGCCATCTGATCTACACCAGCTCCATAGAGTCCATAGGTATTGCATTTTCCCAACTACATTACTGATAAAACATATGGAAAAGCTCTTTAAAACAAAGCACGATAATCATTCTTCTCTCTACAGTTCATCTTGATGTGGATTTTCACACCCGTTAAACATTGCAGGGTGGAGTAGTTTAGGAAAGATTTATATCGAAAGACAAAAGCCATTTTATCACTCGAAGAAGGAAAAAAGAAACAAACTTCCCACGAACTCCACGAAGTCACTTGTAATTCTCGAGAGTTCTCTAC